>NW_028228017.1:0-39868 GCF_978045245.1 Mus caroli | reverse complement strand
CAGTGTAGTACATTGTATATGAGTGAGTTGCACTGAAAAACTTAGAATTTACTGAAAAACCCGCATTAGACGAAATGCACAGTGTAGTACATTGTATATGAGTGAGTTGCACTGAAAAACTTAGAAAGAATTTACTGAAAAACCCGCATTAGACGAAATGCACAGTGTAGTACATTGTATATGAGTGAGTTGCACTGAAAAACTTAGAATTTAAAGAAAAACCCGCATTAGACGAAATGCACAGTGTAGTACATTGTATATGAGTGAATTGCACTGAAAAACTTAGAATTTACTGAAAACCCGCATTAGACGAAATGCACAGTGTAGTACATTGTATATGAGTGAGTTGCACTGAAAAAAAGTAGAATTTACTGAAAAACCCGCTTTAGACGAAATGCACAGTGTAGTACATTGTATATGATTGAGTTGCACTGAAAAACTTAGAATTTACTGAAAAACCAGCATTAGATGAAATGAACAGTGTAGTACATTGTATATGAGTGAGTTGCACTGAAAAACGTAGAATTTACTGAAAAACCCGCTTTAGACGAAATGCACAGTGTAGTACATTGTATATGAGTGAGTTGTATTGAAAAACTTAGAATTTACTGAAAAACCCGCATTAGACGAAATGCACAGTGTAGTACCTTGTATATGAGTGAGGTTGCACTGAAAAACTTAGAATTTACTGAAAAACCCGCATTAGACGAAATGTACAGTTTAGTACATAGTATATGAGTGAGTTGCACTGAAAAATTTAGAAATTACTGAAAAACCTGCATTAGACGAAATGCACAGTGTAGTACATAGTATATGAGTGAGTTGCACTGAAAAACTTAGAATTTACTGAAAAACCCGCATTAGACGAAATGCACAGTGTAGTACATTGTATATGAGTGAGTTGCACTGAAAAACTTAGAATTTACTGAAAAACCCGCATTAGACGAAATGCACAGTGTAGTACATTGTATATGAGTGAGTTGCACTGAAAAAAGTAGAATTAACTGAAAATCCCGCTTTAGACGAAATGCACAGTGTAGTACATTGTATATGAGTGAGTTGCACTGAAAAACTTAGAATTTACTGAAAAACCCGCATTAGACGAAATGCACAGTGTAGTACATTGTATATGAGTGAGTTGCACTGAAAAAAGTAGAATTTACTGAAAAACCTGCTTTAGACGAAATGCACAGTGTAGTACATTGTATATGAGTGAGTTGCACTGAAAAACTTAGAATTTACTGAAAAACCAGCATTAGACGAAATGAACAGTGTAGTACATTGTATATGAGTGAGTTGCATTGAAAAACGTAGAATTTACTGAAAAACCCTCTTTAGACGAAATGCACAGTGTAGTACATTGTATATTAGTGAGTTGTATTGAAAAACTTAGAATTTACTGAAAAACACGCATTAGACGAAATGCACAGTGTAGTACCTTGTATATGAGTGAGTTACACTGAAAAACTTAGAATTTACTGAAAAACCCGCATTAGACGAAATACACAGTGTAGTACATTGTATATGAGTGAGTTGCACTGAAAAACTTAGAATTTACTGAAAAACCCGCATTAGACGAAATGCACAGTGTAGTACATTGTATATGAGTGAGTTGCACTGAAAAACTTAGAATTTACTGAAAAACCCGCATTAGACGAAATGCACAGTGTAGTACATTGTATATGAGTGAGTTGCACTGAAAAACTTAGAATTTACTGAAAAACCCGCATTAGACGAAATGCACAGTGTAGTACATTGTATATGAGTGAGTTGCACTGAAAAACTTAGAATTTACTGAAAAACCCGCATTAGACGAAATGCACAGTGTAGTACATAGTATATGAGTGAATTGCACTGAAAAACTTAGAATTTACTGAAAAACCCGCATTAGACGAAATGCACAGTGTAGTACATTGTATATGAGTGAGTTGCACTGAAAAACTTAGAATTTACTGAAAAACCCGCATTAGACGAAATGCACAGTGTAGTACATTGTATATGAGTGAGTTGCACTGAAAAACTTAGAATTTACTGAAAAACCCGCATTAGACTAAATGCACAGTGTAGTACATGTATATGAGTGAGTTGCACTGAAAAACTTAGAATTTACTGAAAAACCCGCATTAGACGAAATGCACAGTGTAGTACATTGTATATGAGTGAGTTGCACTGAAAAACTTAGAATTTACTGAAAAACCCGCATTAGACGAAATGCACAGTGTAGTACATTGTATATGAGTGAGTTGCACTGAAAAACTTAGAATTTACTGAAAAACCCGCATTAGACGAAATGCACAGTGTAGTACATTGTATATGAGTGAGTTGCACTGAAAAACTTAGAATTTACTGAAAAACCCGCATTAGACGAAATGAACAGTGTAGTACATTGTATATGAGTGAGTTGCACTGAAAAACTTAGAATTTACTGAAAAACCAGCATTAGACGAAATGAACAGTGTAGTACATTGTATATGAGTGAGTTGCACTGAAAAACGTAGAATTTACTGAAAAACCCGCTTTAGACGAAATGCACAGTGTAGTACATTGTATATGAGTGAGTTGCACTGAAAAACTTAGAATTTACTGAAAAACCCGCATTAGACGAAATGCACAGTGTAGTACATTGTATATGAGTGAGTTGCACTGAAAAACTTAGAATTTACTGAAAAACCCGCATTAGACGAAATGCACAGTGTAGTACATAGTATATGAGTGAGTTGCACTGAAAAACTTAGAATTTACTGAAAAACCCGCATTAGACGAAATGCACAGTGTAGTACATTGTATATGAGTGAGTTGCACTGAAAAACTTAGAATTTACTGAAAAACCCGCATTAGACGAAATGTACAGTGTAGTACATAGTATATGAGTGAGTTGCACTGAAAAACTTAGAATTTACTGAAAAACCCGCATTAGACGAAATGCACAGTGTAGTACATTGTATATGAGTGAGTTGCACTGAAAAACTTAGAATTTACTGAAAAACCCGCATTAGATGAAATGAACAGTGTAGTACATTGTATATGAGTGAGTTGCACTGAAAAAAGTAGAATTTACTGAAAAACCCGCTTTAGACGAAATGCACAGTGTAGTACATTGTATATGAGTGAGTTGCACTGAAAAACTTAGAATTTACTGAAAAACCCGCATTAGACGAAATGCACAGTGTAGTACATTGTATATGAGTGAGTTGCACTGAAAAACTTAGAATTTACTGAAAAACCCGCATTAGACGAAATGCACAGTGTAGTACATAGTATATGAGTGAGTTGCACTGAAAAACTTAGAATTTACTGAAAAACCCGCATTAGACGAAATGCACAGTGTAGTACATTGTATATGAGTGAGTTGTATTGAAAAACTTAGAATTTACTGAAAAACCCGCATTAGACGAAATGCACAGTGTAGTACATTGTATATGAGTGAGTTGCACTGAAAAAAGTAGAATTTACTGAAAAACCCGCTTTAGACGAAATGCACAGTTTAGTACATTGTATATGAGTGAGTTGCACTGAAATACTTAGAATTTACTGAAAAACCCGCATTAGACGAAATGCACAGTGTAGTACATTGTATATGAGTGAGTTGCACTGAAAAACTTAGAATTTACTGAAAAACCCGCATTAGACGAAATGCACAGTGTAGTACATTGTATATGAGTGAGTTGCACTGAAAAACTTAGAATTTACTGAAAAACCCGCATTAGACGAAATGCACAGTGTAGTACATTGTATATGAGTGAGTTGCACTGAAAAACTTAGAATTTACTGAAAAACCCGCATTAGACGAAATGCACAGTGTAGTACATAGTATATGAGTGAATTGCACTGAAAAACTTAGAATTTAATGAAAAACCCGCATTAGACGAAATGCACAGTGTAGTACATTGTATATGAGTGAGTTGCACTGAAAAACTTAGAATTTACTGAAAAACCCGCATTAGACGAAATGCACAGTGTAGTACATTGTATATGAGTGAGTTGCACTGAAAAACTTAGAATTTACTGAAAAACCCGCATTAGACTAAATGCACAGTGTAGTACATGTATATGAGTGAGTTGCACTGAAAAACTTAGAATTTAAAGAAAAACCCGCATTAGACGAAATGCACAGTGTAGTACATTGTATATGAGTGAATTGCACTGAAAAACTTAGAATTTACTGAAAAACCCGCATTAGACGAAATGCACAGTGTAGTACATTGTATATGAGTGAGTTGCACTGAAAAAAGTAGAATTTACTGAAAAACCCGCTTTAGACGAAATGCACAGTGTAGTCCATTGTATATGAGTGAGTTGCACTGAAAAACTTAGAATTTACTGAAAAACCAGCATTAGATGAAATGAACAGTGTAGTACATTGTATATGAGTGAGTTGCACTGAAAAACGTAGAATTTACTGAAAAACCCGCTTTAGACGAAATGCACAGTGTAGTACATTGTATATGAGTGAGTTGTATTGAAAAACTTAGAATTTACTGAAAAACCCGCATTAGACGAAATGCACAGTGTAGTACCTTGTATATGAGTGAGTTGCACTGAAAAACTTAGAATTTACTGAAAAACCCGCATTAGACGAAATGTACAGTGTAGTACATAGTATATGAGTGAGTTGCACTGAAAAATTTAGAAATTACTGAAAAACCTGCATTAGACGAAATGCACAGTGTAGTACATAGTATATGAGTGAGTTGCACTGAAAAACTTAGAATTTACTGAAAAACCCGCATTAGACGAAATGCACAGTGTAGTACATTGTATATGAGTGAGTTGCACTGAAAAACTTAGAATTTACTGAAAAACCCGCATTAGACGAAATGCACAGTGTAGTACATTGTATATGAGTGAGTTGCACTGAAAAAAGTAGAATTTACTGAAAAACCTGCTTTAGACGAAATGCACAGTGTAGTACATTGTATATGAGTGAGTTGCACTGAAAAACTTAGAATTTACTGAAAAACCAGCATTAGACGAAATGAACAGTGTAGTACATTGTATATGAGTGAGTTGCATTGAAAAACGTAGAATTTACTGAAAAACCCGCTTTAGACGAAATGCACAGTGTAGTACATTGTATATTAGTGAGTTGTATTGAAAAACTTAGAATTTACTGAAAAACACGCATTAGACGAAATGCACAGTGTAGTACCTTGTATATGAGTGAGTTACACTGAAAAACTTAGAATTTACTGAAAAACCCGCATTAGACGAAATACACAGTGTAGTACATTGTATATGAGTGAGTTGCACTGAAAAACTTAGAATTTACTGAAAAACCCGCATTAGACGAAATGCACAGTGTAGTACATTGTATATGAGTGAGTTGCACTGAAAAACTTAGAATTTACTGAAAAACCCGCATTAGACGAAATGCACAGTGTAGTACATTGTATATGAGTGAGTTGCACTGAAAAAATTAGAATTTACTGAAAAACCCGCATTAGACGAAATGCACAGTGTAGTACATTGTATATGAGTGAGTTGCACTGAAAAACTTAGAATTTACTGAAAAACCCGCTTTAGACGAAATGCACAGTGTAGTACATTGTATATGAGTGAGTTGCACTGAAAAAAGTAGAATTTACTGAAAAACCCGCTTTAGACGAAATGCACAGTGTAGTACATTGTATATGAGTGAGTTGCACTGAAAAACTTAGAATTTACTGAAAAACCAGCATTAGACGAAATGAACAGTGTAGTACATTGTATATGAGTGAGTTGCACTGAAAAACGTAGAATTTACTGAAAAACCCGCTTTAGACGAAATGCACAGTGTAGTACCTTGTATATGAGTGAGTTACACTGAAAAACTTAGAATTTACTGAAAAACCCGCATTAGACGAAATACACAGTGTAGTACATTGTATATGAGTGAGTTGCACTGAAATACTTAGAATTTACTGAAAAACCCGCATTAGACGAAATGCACAGTGTAGTACATTGTATATGAGTGAGTTGCACTGAAAAACTTAGAATTTACTGAAAAACCCGCATTAGACGAAATGCACAGTGTAGTACATTGTATATGAGTGAGTTGCACTGAAAAACTTAGAATTTACTGAAAAACCCGCATTAGACGAAATGCACAGTGTAGTACATTGTATATGAGTGACTTGCACTGAAAAACTTAGAATTTACTGAAAAACCCGCATTAGACGAAATGCACAGTGTAGTACATTGTATATGAGTGAGTTGCACTGAAAAACTTAGAATTTACTGAAAAACCCGCATTAGACGAAATGCACAGTGTAGTACATGTATATGAGTGAGTTGCACTGAAAAACTTAGAATTTACTGAAAAACCCGCATTAGACGAAATGCACAGTGTAGTACATTGTATATGAGTGAGTTGCACTGAAAAACTTAGAATTTACTGAAAAACCCGCATTAGACGAAATGCACAGTGTAGTACATTGTATATGAGTGAGTTGCACTGAAAAACTTAGAATTTACTGAAAAACCCGCATTAGATGAAATGCACAGTGTAGTACATTGTATATGAGTGAGTTGCACTGAAAAACTTAGAATTTACTGAAAAACCCGCATTAGACGAAATGCACAGTGTAGTACATAGTATATGAGTGAGTTGCACTGAAAAACTTAGAATTTACTGAAAAACCCGCATTAGACGAAATGCACAGTGTAGTACATTGTATATGAGTGAGTTGCACTGAAAAACTTAGAATTTACTGAAAAACCCGCATCAGACGAAATGCACAGTGTAGTACATTGTATATGAGTGAGTTGCACTGAAAAAATTAGAATTTACTGAAAAACCCGCATTAGACGAAATGCACAGTGTAGTACATAGTATATGAGTGAGTTGCACTGAAAAACTTAGAATTTACTGAAAAACCCGCATTAGACGAAATGCACAGTGTAGTACATTGTATATGAGTGAGTTGCACTGAAAAACTTAGAATTTACTGAAAAACCCGCATTAGACGAAATGCACAGTGTAGTACATGTATATGAGTGAGTTGCACTGAAAAACTTAGAATTTACTGAAAAACCCGCATTAGACGAAATGCACAGTGTAGTACATTGTATATGAGTGAGTTGCACTGAGAAACTTAGAATTTACTGAAAAATCCGCATTAGACGAAATGCACAGTGTAGTACATTGTATATGAGTGAGTTGCACTGAAAAAAGTAGAATTTACTGAAAAACCCGCTTTAGACGAAATGCACAGTGTAGTACATTGTATATGAGTGAGTTGCACTGAAAAACTTAGAATTTACTGAAAAACCAGCATTAGACGAAATGAACAGTGTAGTACATTGTATATGAGTGAGTTGCACTGAAAAACGTAGAATTCACTGAAAAACCCGCATTAGACTAAATGCACAGTGTAGTACATTGTATATGAGTGAATTGCACTGAAAAACTTAGAATTTACTGAAAAACCCGCATTAGACGAAATGCACAGTGTAGTACATTGTATATGAGTGAGTTGCACTGAAAAAAGTAGAATTTACTGAAAAACCCGCTTTAGACGAAATGCACAGTGTAGTACATTGTATATGAGTGAGTTGCACTGAAAAACTTAGAATTTACTGAAAAACCAGCATTAGATGAAATGAACAGTGTAGTACATTGTATATGAGTGAGTTGCACTGAAAAACGTAGAATTTACTGAAAAACCCGCTTTAGACGAAATGCACAGTGTAGTACATTGTATATGAGTGAGTTGTATTGAAAAACTTAGAATTTACTGAAAAACCCGCATTAGACGAAATGCACAGTGTAGTACCTTGTATATGAGTGAGTTGCACTGAAAAACTTAGAATTTACTGAAAAACCCGCATTAGACGAAATGTACAGTGTAGTACATAATATATGAGTGAGTTGCACTGAAAAATTTAGAATTTACTGAAAAACCTGCATTAGACGAAATGCACAGTGTAGTACATAGTATATGAGTGAGTTGCACTGAAAAACTTAGAATTTACTGAAAAACCAGCATTAGATGAAATGAACAGTGTAGTACATTGTATATGAGTGAGTTGCACTGAAAAACGTAGAATTTACTGAAAAACCCGCTTTAGACGAAATGCACAGTGTAGTACATTGTATATGAGTGAGTTGTATTGAAAAACTTAGAATTTACTGAAAAACCCGCATTAGACGAAATGCACAGTGTAGTACCTTGTATATGAGTGAGTTGCACTGAAAAACTTAGAATTTACTGAAAAACCCGCATTAGACGAAATGTACAGTGTAGTACATAGTATATGAGTGAGTTGCACTGAAAAATTTAGAATTTACTGAAAAACCTGCATTAGACGAAATGCACAGTGTAGTACATAGTATATGAGTGAGTTGCACTGAAAAACTTAGAATTTACTGAAAAACCCGCATTAGACGAAATGCACAGTGTAGTACATTGTATATGAGTGAGTTGCACTGAAAAACTTAGAATTTACTGAAAAACCCGCATTAGACGAAATGAACAGTGTAGTACATTGTATATGAGTGAGTTGCACTGAAAAAAGTAGAATTTACTGAAAAACCCGCTTTAGACGAAATGCACAGTGTAGTACATTGTATATTAGTGAGTTGTATTGAAAAACTTAGAATTTACTCAAAAACACTCATTAGACAAAATGCACAGTGTAGTACCTTGTATATGAGTGAGTTACACTGAAAAACTTAGAATTTACTGAAAAACCCGCATTAGACGAAATACACAGTGTAGTACATTGTATATGAGTGAGTTGCACTGAAAAACTTAGAATTTACTGAAAAACCCGCATTAGACGAAATGCACAGTGTAGTACATTGTATATGAGTGAGTTGCACTGAAAAACTTAGAATTTACTGAAAAACCCGCATTAGACGAAATGCACAGTGTAGTACATTGTATATGAGTGAGTTGCACTGAAAAACTTAGAATTTACTGAAAAACCCGCATTAGACGAAATGCACAGTGTAGTACATTGTATATGAGTGAGTTGCACTGAAAAACTTAGAATTTACTGAAAAACCCGCATTAGACGAAATGCACAGTGTAGTACATTGTATATGAGTGAGTTGCACTGAAAAAAGTAGAATTTACTGAAAAACCCGCTTTAGACGAAATGCACAGTGTAGTACATTGTATATGAGTGAGTTGCACTGAAAAACTTAGAATTTACTGAAAAACCAGCATTAGACGAAATGAACAGTGTAGTACATTGTATATGAGTGAGTTGCACTGAAAAACGTAGAATTTACTGAAAAACCCGCTTTAGACGAAATGCACAGTGTAGTACCTTGTATATGAGTGAGTTACACTGAAAAACTTAGAATTTACTGAAAAACCCGCATTAGACGAAATACACAGTGTAGTACATTGTATATGAGTGAGTTGCACTGAAATACTTAGAATTTACTGAAAAACCCGCATTAGACGAAATGCACAGTGTAGTACATGTATATGAGTGAGTTGCACTGAAAAACTTAGAATTTACTGAAAAACCCGCATTAGACGAAATGCACAGTGTAGTACATTGTATATGAGTGAGTTGCACTGAAAAACTTAGAATTTACTGAAAAACCCGCATTAGACGAAATGCACAGTGTAGTACATTGTATATGAGTGAGTTGCACTGAAAAAAGTAGAATTTACTGAAAAACCCGCTTTAGACGAAATGCACAGTGTAGTACATTGTATATGAGTGAGTTGCACTGAAAAACTTAGAATTTACTGAAAAACCAGCATTAGACGAAATGAACAGTGTAGTACATTGTATATGAGTGAGTTGCACTGAAAAACGTAGAATTTACTGAAAAACCCACTTTAGACGAAATGCACAGTGTAGTACCTTGTATATGAGTGAGTTACACTGAAAAACTTAGAATTTACTGAAAAACCCGCATTAGACGAAATACACAGTGTAGTACATTGTATATGAGTGAGTTGCACTGAAATACTTAGAATTTACTGAAAAACCCGCATTAGACGAAATGCACAGTGTAGTACCTTGTATATGAGTGAGTTGCACTGAAAAACTTAGAATTTACTGAAAAACCCGCATTAGACGAAATGTACAGTGTAGTACATAGTATATGAGTGAGTTGCACTGAAAAATTTAGAATTTACTGAAAAACCTGCATTAGACGAAATGCACAGTGTAGTACATAGTATATGAGTGAGTTGCACTGAAAAACTTAGAATTACTGAAAAACCCGCATTAGACGAAATGCACAGTGTAGTACATTGTATATGAGTGAGTTGCACTGAAAAACTTAGAATTTACTGAAAAACCCGCATTAGACGAAATGAACAGTGTAGTACATTGTATATGAGTGAGTTGCACTGAAAAAAGTAGAATTTACTGAAAAACCCGCTTTAGACGAAATGCACAGTGTAGTACATTGTATATGAGTGAGTTGCACTGAAAAACTTAGAATTTACTGAAAAACCCGCATTAGACGAAATGCACAGTGTAGTACATTGTATATGAGTGAGTTGCACTGAAAAAAGTAGAATTTACTGAAAAACCCGCTTTAGACGAAATGCACAGTGTAGTACATTGTATATGAGTGAGTTGTATTGAAAACTTAGAATTTACTGAAAAACCCGCATTAGACGAAATGCACAGTGTAGTACCTTGTATATGAGTGAGTTACACTGAAAAACTTAGAATTTACTGAAAAACCCGCATTAGACGAAATACACAGTGTAGTACATTGTATATGAGTGAGTTGCACTGAAAAACTTAGAATTTACTGAAAAACCCGCATTAGACGAAATGCACAGTGTAGTACATTGTATATGAGTGAGTTGCACTGAAAAACTTAGAATTTACTGAAAAACCCGCATTAGACGAAATGCACAGTGTAGTACATGTATATGAGTGAGTTGCACTGAAAAACTTAGAATTTACTGAAAAACCCGCATTAGACGAAATGCACAGTGTAGTACATTGTATATGAGTGAGTTGCACTGAAAAACTTAGAATTTACTGAAAAACCCGCATTAGACGAAATGCACAGTGTAGTACATTGTATATGAGTGAGTTGCACTGAAAAAAGTAGAATTTACTGAAAAACCCGCTTTAGACGAAATGCACAGTGTAGTACATTGTATATGAGTGAGTTGCACTGAAAAACTTAGAATTTACTGAAAAACCAGCATTAGACGAAATGAACAGTGTAGTACATTGTATATGAGTGAGTTGCACTGAAAAAAGTAGAATTTACTGAAAAACCCGCTTTAGACGAAATGCACAGTGTAGTACCTTGTATATGAGTGAGTTACACTGAAAAATTAGAATTTACTGAAAAACCCGCATTAGACGAAATGCACAGTGTAGTACATTGTATATGAGTGAGTTGCACTGAAAAACTTAGAATTTACTGAAAAACCCGCATTAGACGAAATGCACAGTGTAGTACATTGTATATGAGTGAGTTGCACTGAAAAAAGTAGAATTTACTGAAAAACCCGCTTTAGACGAAATGCACAGTGTAGTACATTGTATATGAGTGAGTTGCACTGAAAAAAGTAGAATTTACTGAAAAACCCGCTTTAGACGAAATGCACAGTGTAGTACATTGTATATGAGTGAGTTGCACTGAAAAACTTAGAATTTACTGAAAAACCAGCATTAGACGAAATGAACAGTGTAGTACATTGTATATGAGTGAGTTGCACTGAAAAAAGTAGAATTTACTGAAAAACCCGCTTTAGACGAAATGCACAGTGTAGTACCTTGTATATGAGTGAGTTACACTGAAAAATTAGAATTTACTGAAAAACCCGCATTAGACGAAATACACAGTGTAGTACATTGTATATGAGTGAGTTGCACTGAAATACTTAGAATTTACTGAAAAACCCGCATTAGACGAAATGCACAGTGTAGTACATTGTATATGAGTGAGTTGCACTGAAAAACTTAGAATTTACTGAAAAACCCGCATTAGACGAAATACACAGTGTAGTACATTGTATATGAGTGAGTTGCACTGAAAAACTTAGAATTTACTGAAAAACCCGCATTAGACGAAATGCACAGTGTAGTACATTGTATATGAGTGAGTTGCACTGAAATACTTAGAATTTACTGAAAAACCCGCATTAGACGAAATGCACAGTGTAGTACATGTATATGAGTGAGTTGCACTGAAAAACTTAGAATTTACTGAAAAACCCGCATTAGACGAAATGCACAGTGTAGTACCTTGTATATGAGTGAGTTGCACTGAAAAACTTAGAATTTACTGAAAAACCCGCATTAGACGAAATGCACAGTGTAGTACATTGTATATGAGTGAGTTGCACTGAAAAAAGTAGAATTTACTGAAAAACCCGCTTTAGACGAAATGCACAGTGTAGTACATTGTATATGAGTGAGTTGCACTGAAAAACTTAGAATTTACTGAAAAACCAGCATTAGACGAAATGAACAGTGTAGTACATTGTATATGAGTGAGTTGCACTGAAAAAAGTAGAATTTACTGAAAAACCCGCTTTAGACGAAATGCACAGTGTAGTACCTTGTATATGAGTGAGTTACACTGAAAAATTAGAATTTACTGAAAAACCCGCATTAGACGAAATGCACAGTGTAGTACATTGTATATGAGTGAGTTGCACTGAAAAACTTAGAATTTACTGAAAAACCCGCATTAGACGAAATGCACAGTGTAGTACATTGTATATGAGTGAGTTGCACTGAAAAAAGTAGAATTTACTGAAAAACCCGCTTTAGACGAAATGCACAGTGTAGTACATTGTATATGAGTGAGTTGCACTGAAAAACTTAGAATTTACTGAAAAACCAGCATTAGACGAAATGAACAGTGTAGTACATTGTATATGAGTGAGTTGCACTGAAAAAAGTAGAATTTACTGAAAAACCCGCTTTAGACGAAATGCACAGTGTAGTACCTTGTATATGAGTGAGTTACACTGAAAAATTAGAATTTACTGAAAAACCCGCATTAGACGAAATACACAGTGTAGTACATTGTATATGAGTGAGTTGCACTGAAATACTTAGAATTTACTGAAAAACCCGCATTAGACGAAATGCACAGTGTAGTACATTGTATATGAGTGAGTTGCACTGAAAAACTTAGAATTTACTGAAAAACCCGCATTAGACGAAATGCACAGTGTAGTACATTGTATATGAGTGAGTTGCACTGAAAAACTTAGAATTTACTGAAAAACCCGCATTAGACGAAATACACAGTGTAGTACATTGTATATGAGTGAGTTGCACTGAAAAACTTAGAATTTACTGAAAAACCCGCATTAGACGAAATGCACAGTGTAGTACATTGTATATGAGTGAGTTGCACTGAAAAACTTAGAATTTACTGAAAAACCCGCATTAGACGAAATGCACAGTGTAGTACATGTATATGAGTGAGTTGCACTGAAAAACTTAGAATTTACTGAAAAACCCGCATTAGACGAAATGCACAGTGTAGTACATTGTATATGAGTGAGTTGCACTGAAAAACTTAGAATTTACTGAAAAACCCGCATTAGACGAAATGCACAGTGTAGTACATTGTATATGAGTGAGTTGCACTGAAAAAAGTAGAATTTACTGAAAAACCCGCTTTAGACGAAATGCACAGTGTAGTACATTGTATATGAGTGAGTTGCACTGAAAAACTTAGAATTTACTGAAAAACCAGCATTAGACGAAATGAACAGTGTAGTACATTGTATATGAGTGAGTTGCACTGAAAAAAGTAGAATTTACTGAAAAACCCGCTTTAGACGAAATGCACAGTGTAGTACCTTGTATATGAGTGAGTTACACTGAAAAATTAGAATTTACTGAAAAACCCGCATTAGACGAAATACACAGTGTAGTACATTGTATATGAGTGAGTTGCACTGAAATACTTAGAATTTACTGAAAAACCCGCATTAGACGAAATGCACAGTGTAGTACATTGTATATGAGTGAGTTGCACTGAAAAACTTAGAATTTACTGAAAAACCCGCATTAGACGAAATGCACAGTGTAGTACATTGTATATGAGTGAGTTGCACTGAAAAACTTAGAATTTACTGAAAAACCCGCATTAGACGAAATGCACAGTGTAGTACATGTATATGAGTGAGTTGCACTGAAAAACTTAGAATTTACTGAAAAACCCGCATTAGACGAAATGCACAGTGTAGTACATTGTATATGAGTGAGTTGCACTGAAAAACTTAGAATTTACTGAAAAACCCGCATTAGACGAAATGCACAGTGTAGTACATTGTATATGAGTGAGTTGCACTGAAAAACTTAGAATTTACTGAAAAACCCGCATTAGATGAAATGCACAGTGTAGTACATTGTATATGAGTGAGTTGCACTGAAAAACTTAGAATTTACTGAAAAACCCGCATTAGACGAAATGCACAGTGTAGTACATAGTATATGAGTGAATTGCACTGAAAAACTTAGAATTTACTGAAAAACCCGCATTAGACGAAATGCACAGTGTAGTACATTGTATATGAGTGAGTTGCACTGAAAAACTTAGAATTTACTGAAAAACCCGCATTAGACGAAATGCACAGTGTAGTACATTGTATATGAGTGAGTTGCACTGAAAAAAGTAGAATTTACTGAAAAACCCGCTTTAGACGAAATGCACAGTGTAGTACATTGTATATGAGTGAGTTGCACTGAAAAACTTAGAATTTACTGAAAAACCAGCATTAGACGAAATGAACAGTGTAGTACATTGTATATGAGTGAGTTGCACTGAAAAACGTAGAATTTACTGAAAAACCCGCTTTAGACGAAATGCACAGTGTAGTACATTGTATATTAGTGAGTTGTATTGAAAAACTTAGAATTTACTGAAAAACACGCATTAGACGAAATGCACAGTGTAGTACCTTGTATATGAGTGAGTTACACTGAAAAACTTAGAATTTACTGAAAAACCCGCATTAGACGAAATACACAGTGTAGTACATTGTATATGAGTGAGTTGCACTGAAAAACTTAGAATTTACTGAAAAACCCGCATTAGACGAAATGCACAGTGTAGTACATTGTATATGAGTGAGTTGCACTGAAAAACTTAGAATTTACTGAAAAACCCGCATTAGACGAAATGCACAGTGTAGTACATTGTATATGAGTGAGTTGCACTGAAAAACTTAGAATTTACTGAAAAACCCGCATTAGACGAAATGCACAGTGTAGTACATTGTATATGAGTGAGTTGCACTGAAAAAAGTAGACTTTACTGAAAAACCCGCTTTAGACGAAATGTACAGTGTAGTACATTGTATATGAGTGAGTTGCACTGAAAAACTTAGAATTTACTGAAAAACCAGCATTAGACGAAATGAACAGTGTAGTACATTGTATATGAGTGAGTTGCACTGAAAAACGTAGAATTTACTGAAAAACCCGCTTTAGACGAAATGCACAGTGTAGTACCTTGTATATGAGTGAGTTACACTGAAAAACTTAGAATTTACTGAAAAACCCGCATTAGACGAAATACACAGTGTAGTACATTGTATATGAGTGAGTTGCACTGAAATACTTAGAATTTACTGAAAAACCCGCATTAGACGAAATGCACAGTGTAGTACCTTGTATATGAGTGAGTTGCACTGAAAAACTTAGAATTTACTGAAAAACCCGCATTAGACGAAATGTACAGTGTAGTACATAGTATATGAGTGAGTTGCACTGAAAAATTTAGAATTTACTGAAAAACCTGCATTAGACGAAATGCACAGTGTAGTACATAGTATATGAGTGAGTTGCACTGAAAAACTTAGAATTACTGAAAAACCCGCAATAGACGAAATGCACAGTGTAGTACATTGTATATGAGTGAGTTGCACTGAAAAACTTAGAATTTACTGAAAAACCCGCATTAGACGAAATGAACAGTGTAGTACATTGTATATGAGTGAGTTGCACTGAAAAAAGTAGAATTTACTGAAAAACCCGCTTTAGACGAAATGCACAGTGTAGTACATTGTATATGAGTGAGTTGCACTGAAAAAACTTAGAATTTACTGAAAAACCCGCATTAGACGAAATGCACAGTGTAGTACATTGTATATGAGTGAGTTGCACTGAAAAAAGTAGAATTTACTGAAAAACCCGCTTTAGACGAAATGCACAGTGTAGTACATTGTATATGAGTGAGTTGTATTGAAAAACATAGAATTTACTGAAAAACCCGCATTAGACGAAATGCACAGTGTAGTACCTTGTATATGAGTGAGTTACACTGAAAAACTTAGAATTTACTGAAAAACCCGCATTAGACGAAATACACAGTGTAGTACATTGTATATGAGTGAGTTGCACTGAAAAACTTAGAATTTACTGAAAAACCCGCATTAGACGAAATGCACAGTGTAGTACATTGTATATGAGTGAGTTGCACTGAAAAACTTAGAATTTACTGAAAAACCCGCATTAGACGAAATGCACAGTGTAGTACATGTATATGAGTGAGTTGCACTGAAAAACTTAGAATTTACTGAAAAACCCGCATTAGACGAAATGCACAGTGTAGTACATTGTATATGAGTGAGTTGCACTGAAAAACTTAGAATTTACTGAAAAACCCGCATTAGACGAAATGCACAGTGTAGTACATTGTATATGAGTGAGTTGCACTGAAAAAAGTAGAATTTACTGAAAAACCCGCTTTAGACGAAATGCACAGTGTAGTACATTGTATATGAGTGAGTTGCACTGAAAAACTTAGAATTTACTGAAAAACCAGCATTAGACGAAATGAACAGTGTAGTACATTGTATATGAGTGAGTTGCACTGAAAAAAGTAGAATTTACTGAAAAACCCGCTTTAGACGAAATGCACAGTGTAGTACCTTGTATATGAGTGAGTTACACTGAAAAATTAGAATTTACTGAAAAACCCGCATTAGACGAAATACACAGTGTAGTACATTGTATATGAGTGAGTTGCACTGAAATACTTAGAATTTACTGAAAAACCCGCATTAGACGAAATGCACAGTGTAGTACATTGTATATGAGTGAGTTGCACTGAAAAACTTAGAATTTACTGAAAAACCCGCATTAGACGAAATGCACAGTGTAGTACATTGTATATGAGTGAGTTGCACTGAAAAACTTAGAATTTACTGAAAAACCCGCATTAGACGAAATGCACAGTGTAGTACATGTATATGAGTGAGTTGCACTGAAAAACTTAGAATTTACTGAAAAACCCGCATTAGACGAAATGCACAGTGTAGTACATTGTATATGAGTGAGTTGCACTGAAAAACTTAGAATTTACTGAAAAACCCGCATTAGACGAAATGCACAGTGTAGTACATTGTATATGAGTGAGTTGCACTGAAAAAAGTAGAATTTACTGAAAAACCCGCTTTAGACGAAATGCACAGTGTAGTACATTGTATATGAGTGAGTTGCACTGAAAAACTTAGAATTTACTGAAAAACCAGCATTAGACGAAATGAACAGTGTAGTACATTGTATATGAGTGAGTTGCACTGAAAAAAGTAGAATTTACTGAAAAACCCGCTAGAACGCTAGACGAATGCACAGTGTAGTACCTTGTATATGAGTGAGTTACACTGAAAAATTAGAATTTACTGAAAAACCCGCATTAGACGAAATACACAGTGTAGTACATTGTATATGAGTGAGTTGCACTGAAATACTTAGAATTTACTGAAAAACCCGCATTAGACGAAATGCACAGTGTAGTACATTGTATATGAGTGAGTTGCACTGAAAAACTTAGAATTTACTGAAAAACCCGCATTAGACGAAATGCACAGTGTAGTACATTGTATATGAGTGAGTTGCACTGAAAAACTTAGAATTTACTGAAAAACCCGCATTAGACGAAATGCACAGTGTAGTACATTGTATATGAGTGAGTTGCACTGAAAAACTTAGAATTTACTGAAAAACCCGCATTAGACGAAATGCACAGTGTAGTACATTGTATATGAGTGAGTTGCACTGAAAAACTTAGAATTTACTGAAAAACCCGCATTAGACGAAATGAACAGTGTAGTACATGTATATGAGTGAGTTGCACTGAAAAACTTAGAATTTACTGAAAAACCCGCATTAGACGAAATGCACAGTGTAGTACATTGTATATGAGTGAGTTGCACTGAAAAACTTAGAATTTACTGAAAAACCCGCATTAGACGAAATGCACAGTGTTGTACATTGTATATGAGTGAGTTGCACTGAAAAACTTAGAATTTACTGAAAAACCCGCATTAGATGAAATGCACAGTGTAGTACATTGTATATGAGTGAGTTGCACTGAAAAACTTAGAATTTACTGAAAAACCCGCATTAGACGAAATGCATAGTGTAGTACATAGTATATGAGTGAATTGCACTGAAAAACTTAGAATTTACTGAAAAACCCGCATTAGACGAAATGCACAGTGTAGTACATTGTATATGAGTGAGTTGCACTGAAAAACTTAGAATTTACTGAAAAACCCGCATTAGACGAAATGCACAGTGTAGTACATTGTATATGAGTGAGTTGCACTGAAAAAAGTAGAATTTACTGAAAAACCCGCTTTAGACGAAATGCACAGTGTAGTACATTGTATATGAGTGAGTTGCACTGAAAAACTTAGAATTTACTGAAAAACCAGCATTAGACGAAATGAACAGTGTAGTACATTGTATATGAGTGAGTTGCACTGAAAAACGTAGAATTTACTGAAAAACCCGCTTTAGACGAAATGCACAGTGTAGTACATTGTATATTAGTGAGTTGTATTGAAAAACTTAGAATTTACTGAAAAACACGCATTAGACGAAATGCACAGTGTAGTACCTTGTATATGAGTGAGTTACACTGAAAAACTTAGAATTTACTGAAAAACCCGCATTAGACGAAATACACAGTGTAGTACATTGTATATGAGTGAGTTGCACTGAAAAACTTAGAATTTACTGAAAAACCCGCATTAGACGAAATGCACAGTGTAGTACATTGTATATGAGTGAGTTGCACTGAAAAACTTAGAATTTACTGAAAAACCCGCATTAGACGAAATGCACAGTGTAGTACATTGTATATGAGTGAGTTGCACTGAAAAACTTAGAATTTACTGAAAAACCCGCATTAGACGAAATGCACAGTGTAGTACATTGTATATGAGTGAGTTGCACTGAAAAACTTAGAATTTACTGAAAAACCCGCATTAGACGAAATGCACAGTGTAGTACATTGTATATGAGTGAGTTGCACTGAAAAAAGTAGAATTTACTGAAAAACCCGCTTTAGACGAAATGCACAGTGTAGTACATTGTATATGAGTGAGTTGCACTGAAAAACTTAGAATTTACTGAAAAACCAGCATTAGACGAAATGAACAGTGTAGTACATTGTATATGAGTGAGTTGCACTGAAAAACGTAGAATTTACTGAAAAACCCGCTTTAGACGAAATGCACAGTGTAGTACCTTGTATATGAGTGAGTTACACTGAAAAACTTAGAATTTACTGAAAAACCCGCATTAGACGAAATACACAGTGTAGTACATTGTATATGAGTGAGTTGCACTGAAATACTTAGAATTTACTGAAAAACCCGCATTAGACGAAATGCACAGTGTAGTACATGTATATGAGTGAGTTGCACTGAAAAACTTAGAATTTACTGAAAAACCCGCATTAGACGAAATGCACAGTGTAGTACATTGTATATGAGTGAGTTGCACTGAAAAACTTAGAATTTACTGAAAAACCCGCATTAGACGAAATGCACAGTGTAGTACATTGTATATGAGTGAGTTGCACTGAAAAAAGTAGACTTTACTGAAAAACCCGCTTTAGACGAAATGCACAGTGTAGTACATTGTATATGAGTGAGTTGCACTGAAAAACTTAGAATTTACTGAAAAACCAGCATTAGACGAAATGAACAGTGTAGTACATTGTATATGAGTGAGTTGCACTGAAAAACGTAGAATTTACTGAAAAACCCGCTTTAGACGAAATGCACAGTGTAGTACCTTGTATATGAGTGAGTTACACTGAAAAACTTAGAATTTACTGAAAAACCCGCATTAGACGAAATACACAGTGTAGTACATTGTATATGAGTGAGTTGCACTGAAATACTTAGAATTTACTGAAAAACCCGCATTAGACGAAATGCACAGTGTAGTACCTTGTATATGAGTGAGTTGCACTGAAAAACTTAGAATTTACTGAAAAACCCGCATTAGACGAAATGTACAGTGTAGTACATAGTATATGAGTGAGTTGCACTGAAAAATTTAGAATTTACTGAAAAACCCGCTTTAGACGAAATGCACAGTGTAGTACATTGTATATGAGTGAGTTGCACTGAAAAACTTAGAATTTACTGAAAAACCCGCATTAGACGAAATGCACAGTGTAGTACATTGTATATGAGTGAGTTGCACTGAAAAAAGTAGAATTTACTGAAAAACCCGCTTTAGACGAAATGCACAGTGTAGTACATTGTATATGAGTGAGTTGTATTGAAAAACTTAGAATTTACTGAAAAACCCGCATTAGACGAAATGCACAGTGTAGTACCTTGTATATGAGTGAGTTACACTGAAAAACTTAGAATTTACTGAAAAACCCGCATTAGACGAAATACACAGTGTAGTACATTGTATATGAGTGAGTTGCACTGAAAAACTTAGAATTTACTGAAAAACCCGCATTAGACGAAATGCACAGTGTAGTACATTGTATATGAGTGAGTTGCACTGGAAAACTTAGAATTTACTGAAAAACCCGCATTAGACGAAATGCACAGTGTAGTACATGTATATGAGTGAGTTGCACTGAAAAACTTAGAATTTACTGAAAAACCCGCATTAGACGAAATGCACAGTGTAGTACATTGTATATGAGTGAGTTGCACTGAAAAACTTAGAATTTACTGAAAAACCCGCATTAGACGAAATGCACAGTGTAGTACATTGTATATGAGTGAGTTGCACTGAAAAAAGTAGAATTTACTGAAAAACCCGCTTTAGACGAAATGCACAGTGTAGTACATTGTATATGAGTGAGTTGCACTGAAAAACTTAGAATTTACTGAAAAACCAGCATTAGACGAAATGAACAGTGTAGTACATTGTATATGAGTGAGTTGCACTGAAAAAAGTAGAATTTACTGAAAAACCCGCTTTAGACGAAATGCACAGTGTAGTACCTTGTATATGAGTGAGTTACACTGAAAAATTAGAATTTACTGAAAAACCCGCATTAGACGAAATACACAGTGTAGTACATAGTATATGAGTGAGTTGCACTGAAATACTTAGAATTTACTGAAAAACCCGCATTAGACGAAATGCACAGTGTAGTACATTGTATATGAGTGAGTTGCACTGAAAAACTTAGAATTTACTGAAAAACCCGCATTAGACGAAATGCACAGTGTAGTACATTGTATATGAGTGAGTTGCACTGAAAAACTTAGAATTTACTGAAAAACCAGCATTAGAAAATGCACAGTGTAGTACATGTATATGAGTGAGTTGCACTGAAAAACTTAGAATTTACTGAAAAACCCGCATTAGACGAAATGCACAGTGTAGTACATTGTATATGAGTGAGTTGCACTGAAAAACTTAGAATTTACTGAAAAACCCGCTTTAGACGAAATGCACAGTGTAGTACATTGTATATGAGTGAGTTGCACTGAAAAACTTAGAATTTACTGAAAAACCCGCATTAGACGAAATGCACAGTGTAGTACATTGTATATGAGTGAGTTGCACTGAAAAAAGTAGAATTTACTGAAAAACCCGCTTTAGACGAAATGCACAGTGTAGTACATTGTATATGAGTGAGTTGTATTGAAAAACTTAGAATTTACTGAAAAACCCGCATTAGACGAAATACACAGTGTAGTACATTGTATATGAGTGAGTTGCACTGAAAAACTTAGAATTTACTGAAAAACCCGCATTAGACGAAATGCACAGTGTAGTACATTGTATATGAGTGAGTTGCACTGAAAAACTTAGAATTTACTGAAAAACCCGCATTAGACGAAATGCACAGTGTAGTACATGTATATGAGTGAGTTGCACTGAAAAACTTAGAATTTACTGAAAAACCCGCATTAGACGAAATGCACAGTGTAGTACATTGTATATGAGTGAGTTGCACTGAAAAACTTAGAATTTACTGAAAAACCCGCATTAGACGAAATGCACAGTGTAGTACATTGTATATGAGTGAGTTGCACTGAAAAAAGTAGAATTTACTGAAAAACCCGCTTTAGACGAAATGCACAGTGTAGTACCTTGTATATGAGTGAGTTACACTGAAAAATTAGAATTTACTGAAAAACCCGCATTAGACGAAATACACAGTGTAGTACATAGTATATGAGTGAGTTGCACTGAAATACTTAGAATTTACTGAAAAACCCGCATTAGACGAAATGCACAGTGTAGTACATTGTATATGAGTGAGTTGCACTGAAAAACTTAGAATTTACTGAAAAACCCGCATTAGACGAAATGCACAGTGTAGTACATTGTATATGAGTGAGTTGCACTGAAAAACTTAGAATTTACTGAAAAACCAGCATTAGAAAATGCACAGTGTAGTACATGTATATGAGTGAGTTGCACTGAAAAACTTAGAATTTACTGAAAAACCCGCATTAGACGAAATGCACAGTGTAGTACATTGTATATGAGTGAGTTGCACTGAAAAACTTAGAATTTACTGAAAAACCCGCATTAGACGAAATACACAGTGTAGTACATAGTATATGAATGAATTGCACTGAAAAACTTAGAATTTACTGAAAAACCCGCATTAGACGAAATGCACAGTGTAGTACATTGTATATGAGTGAGTTGCACTGAAAAACTTAGAATTTATTGAAAAACCCGCATTAGACGAAATGCACAGTGTAGTACATTGTATATGAGTGAGTTGCACTGAAAAAAGTAGAATTTACTAAAAAACCCGCTTTAGACGAAATGCACAGTGTAGTACATTGTATATGAGTGAGTTGCACTGAAAAACTTAGAATTTACTGAAAAACCAGCATTAGACGAAATGAACAGTGTAGTACATTGTATATGAGTGAGTTGCACTGAAAAACGTAGAATTTACTGAAAAACCCGCTTTAGACGAAATGCACAGTGTAGTACATTGTATATTAGTGAGTTGTATTGAAAAACTTAGAATTTACTGAAAAACACGCATTAGACGAAATGCACAGTGTAGTACCTTGTATATGAGTGAGTTACACTGAAAAACTTAGAATTTACTGAAAAACCCGCATTAGACGAAATGCACAGTGTAGTACATGTATATGAGTGAGTTGCACTGAAAAACTTAGAATTTACTGAAAAACCCGCATTAGACGAAATGCACAGTGTAGTACATTGTATATGAGTGAGTTGCACTGAAAAACTTAGAATTTACTGAAAAACCCGCATTAGACGAAATGCACAGTGTAGTACATTGTATATGAGTGAGTTGCACTGAAAAAAGTAGAATTTACTGAAAAACCCGCTTTAGACGAAATGCACAGTGTAGTACATTGTATATGAGTGAGTTGCACTGAAAAACTTAGAATTTACTGAAAAACCAGCATTAGACGAAATGAACAGTGTAGTACATTGTATATGAGTGAGTTGCACTGAAAAAAGTAGAATTTACTGAAAAACCCGCTTTAGACGAAATGCACAGTGTAGTACCTTGTATATGAGTGAGTTACACTGAAAAATTAGAATTTACTGAAAAACCCGCATTAGACGAAATACACAGTGTAGTACATAGTATATGAGTGAGTTGCACTGAAATACTTAGAATTTACTGAAAAACCCGCATTAGACGAAATGCACAGTGTAGTACATTGTATATGAGTGAGTTGCACTGAAAAACTTAGAATTTACTGAAAAACCCGCATTAGACGAAATGCACAGTGTAGTACATTGTATATGAGTGAGTTGCACTGAAAAAAGTAGAATTTACTGAAAAACCCGCTTTAGACGAAATGCACAGTGTAGTACCTTGTATATGAGTGAGTTACACTGAAAAATTAGAATTTACTGAAAAACCCGCATTAGACGAAATACACAGTGTAGTACATAGTATATGAGTGAGTTGCACTGAAATACTTAGAATTTACTGAAAAACCCGCATTAGACGAAATGCACAGTGTAGTACATTGTATATGAGTGAGTTGCACTGAAAAACTTAGAATTTACTGAAAAACCCGCATTAGACGAAATGCACAGTGTAGTACATTGTATATGAGTGAGTTGCACTGAAAAACTTAGAATTTACTGAAAAACCCGCATTAGACGAAATGCACAGTGTAGTACATTGTATATGAGTGAGTTGCACTGAAAAACTTAGAATTTACTGAAAAACCAGCATTAGAAAATGCACAGTGTAGTACATGTATATGAGTGAGTTGCACTGAAAAACTTAGAATTTACTGAAAAACCCGCATTAGACGAAATGCACAGTGTAGTACATTGTATATGAGTGAGTTGCACTGAAAAACTTAGAATTTACTGAAAAACCCGCATTAGACGAAATACACAGTGTAGTACATAGTATATGAATGAATTGCACTGAAAAACTTAGAATTTACTGAAAAACCCGCATTAGACGAAATGCACAGTGTAGTACATTGTATATGAGTGAGTTGCACTGAAAAACTTAGAATTTATTGAAAAACCCGCATTAGACGAAATGCACAGTGTAGTACATTGTATATGAGTGAGTTGCACTGAAAAAAGTAGAATTTACTAAAAAACCCGCTTTAGACGAAATGCACAGTGTAGTACATTGTATATGAGTGAGTTGCACTGAAAAACTTAGAATTTACTGAAAAACCAGCATTAGACGAAATGAACAGTGTAGTACATTGTATATGAGTGAGTTGCACTGAAAAACGTAGAATTTACTGAAAAACCCGCTTTAGACGAAATGCACAGTGTAGTACATTGTATATTAGTGAGTTGTATTGAAAAACTTAGAATTTACTGAAAAACACGCATTAGACGAAATGCACAGTGTAGTACCTTGTATATGAGTGAGTTACACTGAAAAACTTAGAATTTACTGAAAAACCCGCATTAGACGAAATGCACAGTGTAGTACATGTATATGAGTGAGTTGCACTGAAAAACTTAGAATTTACTGAAAAACCCGCATTAGACGAAATGCACAGTGTAGTACATTGTATATGAGTGAGTTGCACTGAAAAACTTAGAATTTACTGAAAAACCCGCATTAGACGAAATGCACAGTGTAGTACATTGTATATGAGTGAGTTGCACTGAAAAAAGTAGAATTTACTGAAAAACCCGCTTTAGACGAAATGCACAGTGTAGTACATTGTATATGAGTGAGTTGCACTGAAAAACTTAGAATTTACTGAAAAACCAGCATTAGACGAAATGAACAGTGTAGTACATTGTATATGAGTGAGTTGCACTGAAAAAAGTAGAATTTACTGAAAAACCCGCTTTAGACGAAATGCACAGTGTAGTACCTTGTATATGAGTGAGTTACACTGAAAAATTAGAATTTACTGAAAAACCCGCATTAGACGAAATACACAGTGTAGTACATAGTATATGAGTGAGTTGCACTGAAATACTTAGAATTTACTGAAAAACCCGCATTAGACGAAATGCACAGTGTAGTACATTGTATATGAGTGAGTTGCACTGAAAAACTTAGAATTTACTGAAAAACCCGCATTAGACGAAATGCACAGTGTAGTACATTGTATATGAGTGAGTTGCACTGAAAAAAGTAGAATTTACTGAAAAACCCGCTTTAGACGAAATGCACAGTGTAGTACCTTGTATATGAGTGAGTTACACTGAAAAATTAGAATTTACTGAAAAACCCGCATTAGACGAAATACACAGTGTAGTACATAGTATATGAGTGAGTTGCACTGAAATACTTAGAATTTACTGAAAAACCCGCATTAGACGAAATGCACAGTGTAGTACATTGTATATGAGTGAGTTGCACTGAAAAACTTAGAATTTACTGAAAAACCCGCATTAGACGAAATGCACAGTGTAGTACATTGTATATGAGTGAGTTGCACTGAAAAACTTAGAATTTACTGAAAAACCAGCATTAGAAAATGCACAGTGTAGTACATGTATATGAGTGAGTTGCACTGAAAAACTTAGAATTTACTGAAAAACCCGCATTAGACGAAATGCACAGTGTAGTACATTGTATATGAGTGAGTTGCACTGAAAAACTTAGAATTTACTGAAAAACCCGCATTAGACGAAATACACAGTGTAGTACATAGTATATGAATGAATTGCACTGAAAAACTTAGAATTTACTGAAAAACCCGCATTAGACGAAATGCACAGTGTAGTACATTGTATATGAGTGAGTTGCACTGAAAAACTTAGAATTTATTGAAAAACCCGCATTAGACGAAATGCACAGTGTAGTACATTGTATATGAGTGAGTTGCACTGAAAAAAGTAGAATTTACTAAAAAACCCGCTTTAGACGAAATGCACAGTGTAGTACATTGTATATGAGTGAGTTGCACTGAAAAACTTAGAATTTACTGAAAAACCAGCATTAGACGAAATGAACAGTGTAGTACATTGTATATGAGTGAGTTGCACTGAAAAACGTAGAATTTACTGAAAAACCCGCTTTAGACGAAATGCACAGTGTAGTACATTGTATATTAGTGAGTTGTATTGAAAAACTTAGAATTTACTGAAAAACACGCATTAGACGAAATGCACAGTGTAGTACCTTGTATATGAGTGAGTTACACTGAAAAACTTAGAATTTACTGAAAAACCCGCATTAGACGAAATGCACAGTGTAGTACATGTATATGAGTGAGTTGCACTGAAAAACTTAGAATTTACTGAAAAACCCGCATTAGACGAAATGCACAGTGTAGTACATTGTATATGAGTGAGTTGCACTGAAAAACTTAGAATTTACTGAAAAACCCGCATTAGACGAAATGCACAGTGTAGTACATTGTATATGAGTGAGTTGCACTGAAAAAAGTAGAATTTACTGAAAAACCCGCTTTAGACTAAATGCACAGTGTAGTACATTGTATATGAGTGAGTTGCACTGAAAAACTTAGAATTTACTGAAAAACCAGCATTAGACGAAATGAACAGTGTAGTACATTGTATATGAGTGAGTTGCACTGAAAAAAGTAGAATTTACTGAAAAACCCGCTTTAGACGAAATGCACAGTGTAGTACCTTGTATATGAGTGAGTTACACTGAAAAATTAGAATTTACTGAAAAACCCGCATTAGACGAAATACACAGTGTAGTACATAGTATATGAGTGAGTTGCACTGAAATACTTAGAATTTACTGAAAAACCCGCATTAGACGAAATGCACAGTGTAGTACATTGTATATGAGTGAGTTGCACTGAAAAACTTAGAATTTACTGAAAAACCCGCATTAGACGAAATGCACAGTGTAGTACATTGTATATGAGTGAGTTGCACTGAAAAACTTAGAATTTACTGAAAAACCCGCATTAGAAAATGCACAGTGTAGTACATGTATATGAGTGAGTTGCACTGAAAAACTTAGAATTTACTGAAAAACCCGCATTAGACGAAATGCACAGTGTAGTACATTGTATATGAGTGAGTTGCACTGAAAAACTTAGAATTTACTGAAAAACCCGCATTAGACGAAATGCACAGTGTAGTACATAATATATGAGTGAATTGCACTGAAAAACTTAGAATTTACTGAAAAACCCGCATTAGACGAAATGCACAGTGTAGTACATTGTATATGAGTGAGTTGCACTGAAAAACTTAGAATTTACTGAAAAACCCGCATTAGACGAAATGCACAGTGTAGTACATTGTATATGAGTGAGTTGCACTGAAAAAAGTAGAATTTACTGAAAAACCCGCTTTAGACGAAATGCACAGTGTAGTACATTGTATATGAGTGAGTTGCACTGAAAAACTTAGAATTTACTGAAAAACCAGCATTAGACGAAATGAACAGTGTAGTACATTGTATATGAGTGAGTTGCACTGAAAAACGTAGAATTTACTGAAAAACCCGCTTTAGACGAAATGCACAGTGTAGTACATTGTATATTAGTGAGTTGTATTGAAAAACTTAGAATTTACTGAAAAACACGCATTAGACGAAATGCACAGTGTAGTACCTTGTATATGAGTGAGTTACACTGAAAAACTTAGAATTTACTGAAAAACCCGCATTAGACGAAATACACAGTGTAGTACATTGTATATGAGTGAGTTGCACTGAAAAACTTAGAATTTACTGAAAAACCCGCATTAGACGAAATGCACAGTGTAGTACATTGTATATGAGTGAGTTGCACTGAAAAACTTAGAATTTACTGAAAAACCCGCATTAGACGAAATGCACAGTGTAGTACATTGTATATGAGTGAGTTGCACTGAAAAACTTAGAATTTACTGAAAAACCCGCATTAGACGAAATGCACAGTGTAGTACATTGTATATGAGTGAGTTGCACTGAAAAACTTAGAATTTACTGAAAAACCCGCATTAGACGAAATGCACAGTGTAGTACATTGTATATGAGTGAGTTGCACTGAAAAAAGTAGAATTTACTGAAAAACCCGCTTTAGACGAAATGCACAGTGTAGTACATGTATATGAGTGAGTTGCACTGAAAAACTTAGAATTTACTGAAAAACCAGCATTAGACGAAATGAACAGTGTAGTACATTGTATATGAGTGAGTTGCACTGAAAAACGTAGAATTTACTGAAAAACCCGCTTTAGACGAAATGCACAGTGTAGTACCTTGTATATGAGTGAGTTACACTGAAAAACTTAGAATTTACTGAAAAACCCGCATTAGACGAAATACACAGTGTAGTACATTGTATATGAGTGAGTTGCACTGAAATACTTAGAATTTACTGAAAAACCCGCATTAGACGAAATGCACAGTGTAGTACCTTGTATATGAGTGAGTTGCACTGAAAAACTTAGAATTTACTGAAAAACCCGCATTAGACGAAATGTACAGTGTAGTACATAGTATATGAGTGAGTTGCACTGAAAAATTTAGAATATACTGAAAAACCCGCTTTAGACCAAATGCACAGTGTAGTACATTGTATATGAGTGAGTTGCACTGAAAAACTTAGAATTTACTGAAAAACCCGCATTAGACGAAATGCACAGTGTAGTACATGTATATGAGTGAGTTGCACTGAAAAACTTAGAATTTACTGAAAAACCAGCATTAGACGAAATGCACAGTGTAGTACATTGTATATGAGTGAGTTGCACTGAAAAAAGTAGACTTTACTGAAAAACCCGCTTTAGACGAAATGCACAGTGTAGTACATTGTATATGAGTGAGTTGCACTGAAAAACTTAGAATTTACTGAAAAACCAGCATTAGACGAAATGAACAGTGTAGTACATTGTATATGAGTGAGTTGCACTGAAAAACGTAGAATTTACTGAAAAACCCGCTTTAGACGAAATGCACAGTGTAGTACCTTGTATATGAGTGAGTTACACTGAAAAACTTAGAATTTACTGAAAAACCCGCATTAGACGAAATACACAGTGTAGTACATTGTATATGAGTGAGTTGCACTGAAATACTTAGAATTTACTGAAAAACCCGCATTAGACGAAATGCACAGTGTAGTACCTTGTATATGAGTGAGTTGCACTGAAAAACTTAGAATTTAATGAAAAACCCGCATTAGACGAAATGTACAGTGTAGTACATAGTATATGAGTGAGTTGCACTGAAAAATTTAGAATATACTGAAAAACCCGCTTTAGACGAAATGCACAGTGTAGTACATTGTATATGAGTGAGTTGCACTGAAAAACTTAGAATTTACTGAAAAACCCGCATTAGACGAAATGCACAGTGTAGTACATGTATATGAGTGAGTTGCACTGAAAAACTTAGAATTTACTGAAAAACCAGCATTAGACGAAATGCACAGTGTAGTACATTGTATATGAGTGAGTTGCACTGAAAAACTTAGAATTTACTGAAAAACCCGCATTAGACGAAATGCACAGTGTAGTACATTGTATATGAGTGAGTTGCACTGAAAAAAGTAGAATTTACTGAAAAACCCGCTTTAGACGAAATGCACAGTGTAGTACATTGTATATGAGTGAGTTGCACTGAAAAACTTAGAATTTACTGAAAAACCAGCATTAGACGAAATGAACAGTGTAGTACATTGTATATGAGTGAGTTGCACTGAAAAAAGTAGAATTTACTGAAAAACCCGCTTTAGACGAAATGCACAGTGTAGTACCTTGTATATGAGTGAGTTACACTGAAAAATTAGAATTTACTGAAAAACCCGCATTAGACGAAATACACAGTGTAGTACATAGTATATGAGTGAGTTGCACTGAAATACTTAGAATTTACTGAAAAACCCGCATTAGACGAAATGCACAGTGTAGTACATTGTATATGAGTGAGTTGCACTGAAAAACTTAGAATTTACTGAAAAACCCGCATTAGACGAAATGCACAGTGTAGTACATTGTATATGAGTGAGTTGCACTGAAAAACTTAGAATTTACTGAAAAACCCGCATTAGAAAATGCACAGTGTAGTACATGTATATGAGTGAGTTGCACTGAAAAACTTAGAATTTACTGAAAAACCCGCATTAGACGAAATGCACAGTGTAGTACATTGTATATGAGTGAGTTGCACTGAAAAACTTAGAATTTACTGAAAAACCCGCATTAGACGAAATGCACAGTGTAGTACATTGTATATGAGTGAGTTGCACTGAAAAAAGTAGAATTTACTGAAAAACCCGCTTTAGACGAAATGCACAGTGTAGTACATTGTATATGAGTGAGTTGCACTGAAAAACTTAGAATTTACTGAAAAACCAGCATTAGACGAAATGAACAGTGTAGTACATTGTATATGAGTGAGTTGCACTGAAAAACGTAGAATTTACTGAAAAACCCGCTTTAGACGAAATGCACAGTGTAGTACATTGTATATGTGTGAGTTGTATTGAAAAACTTAGAATTTACTGAAAAACCCGCATTAGACAAAATGCACAGTGTAGTACCTTGTATATGAGTGAGTTGCACTGAAAAACTTAGAATTTACTGAAAAACCCGCATTAGACGAAATGTACAGTGTAGTACATAGTATATGAGTGAGTTGCACTGAAAAACTTAGAATTTACTGAAAAACCTGCATTAGACGAAATGCACAGTGTAGTACATAGTATATGAGTGAGTTGCACTGAAAAACTTAGAATTTACTGAAAAACCAGCATTAGACGAAATGAACAGTGTAGTACATTGTATATGAGTGAGTTGCACTGAAAAACGTAGAATTTACTGAAAAACCCGCTTTAGACGAAATGCACAGTGTAGTACATTGTATATTAGTGAGTTGTATTGAAAAACTTAGAATTTACTGAAAAACACGCATTAGACGAAATGCACAGTGTAGTACATTGTATATGAGAGAGTTGCACTGAAAAACTTAGAATTTACTGAAAAACCCGCATTAGACGAAATGCACAGTGTAGTACATTGTATATGAGTGAGTTGCACTGAAAAACTTAGAATTTACTGAAAAACCCGCATTAGACGAAATGCACAGTGTAGTACATTGTATATGAGTGAGTTGCACTGAAAAACTTAGAATTTACTGAAAAACCCGCATTAGACGAAATGCACAGTGTAGTACATTGTATATGAGTGAGTTGCACTGAAAAACTTAGAATTTACTGAAAAACCCGCATTAGACGAAATGCACAGTGTAGTACATTGTATATGAGTGAGTTGCACTGAAAAAAGTAGAATTTACTGAAAAACCCGCTTTAGACGAAATGCACAGTGTAGTACATTGTATATGAGTGAGTTGCACTGAAAAACTTAGAATTTACTGAAAAACCAGCATTAGACGAAATGAACAGTGTAGTACATTGTATATGAGTGAGTTGCACTGAAAAACGTAGAATTTACTGAAAAACCCGCTTTAGACGAAATGAACAGTGTAGTACCTTGTATATGAGTGAGTTACACTGAAAAACTTAGAATTTACTGAAAAACCCGCATTAGACGAAAGACACAGTGTAGTACATTGTATATGAGTGAGTTGCACTGAAATACTTAGAATTTACTGAAAAACCCGCATTAGACGAAATGCACAGTGTAGTACATGTATATGAGTGAGTTGCACTGAAAAACTTAGAATTTACTGAAAAACCCGCATTAGACGAAATGCACAGTGTAGTACATTGTATATGAGTGAGTTGCACTGAAAAACTTAGAATTTACTGAAAAACCCGCATTAGACGAAATGCACAGTGTAGTACATTGTATATGAGTGAGTTGCACTGAAAAAAGTAGACTTTACTGAAAAACCCGCTTTAGACGAAATGCACAGTGTAGTACATTGTATATGAGTGAGTTGCACTGAAAAACTTAGAATTTACTGAAAAACCAGCATTAGACGAAATGCACAGTGTAGTACATTGTATATGAGTGAGTTGCACTGAAAAACGTAGAATTTACTGAAAAACCCGCTTTAGACGAAATGCACAGTGTAGTACCTTCTATATGAGTGAGTTGCACTGAAAAACTTAGAATTTACTGAAAAACCCGCATTAGACGAAATACACAGTGTAGTACATTGTATATGAGTGAGTTGCACTGAAATACTTAGAATTTACTGAAAAACCCGCATTAGACGAAATGCACAGTGTAGTACCTTGTATATGAGTGAGTTGCACTGAAAAACTTAGAATTTACTGAAAAACCCGCATTAGACGAAATGTACAGTGTAGTACATAGTATATGAGTGAGTTGCACTGAAAAATTTAGAATTTACTGAAAAACCTGCATTAGACGAAATGCACAGTGTAGTACATAGTATATGAGTGAGTTGCACTGAAAAACTTAGAATTACTGAAAAACCCGCATTAGACGAAATGCACAGTGTAGTACATTGTATATGAGTGAGTTGCACTGAAAAACTTAGAATTTACTGAAAAACCCGCATTAGACGAAATGAACAGTGTAGTACATTGTATATGAGTGAGTTGCACTGAAAAAAGTAGAATTTACTGAAAAACCCGCTTTAGACGAAATGCACAGTGTAGTACATTGTATATGAGTGAGTTGCACTGAAAAACTTAGAATTTACTGAAAAACCCGCATTAGACGAAATGCACAGTGTAGTACATTGTATATGAGTGAGTTGCACTGAAAAAAGTAGAATTTACTGAAAAACCCGCTTTAGACGAAATGCACAGTGTAGTACATTGTATATGAGTGAGTTGTATTGAAAAACTTAGAATTTACTGAAAAACCCGCATTAGACGAAATGCACAGTGTAGTACCTTGTATATGAGTGAGTTACACTGAAAAACTTAGAATTTACTGAAAAACCCGCATTAGACGAAATACACAGTGTAGTACATTGTATATGAGTGAGTTGCACTGAAAAACTTAGAATTTACTGAAAAACCCGCATTAGACGAAATGCACAGTGTAGTACATTGTATATGAGTGAGTTGCACTGAAAAACTTAGAATTTACTGAAAAACCCGCATTAGACGAAATGCACAGTGTAGTACATGTATATGAGTGAGTTGCACTGAAAAACTTAGAATTTACTGAAAAACCCGCATTAGACGAAATGCACAGTGTAGTACATTATATATGAGTGAGTTGCACTGAAAAACTTAGAATTTACTGAAAAACCCGCATTAGACGAAATGCACAGTGTAGTACATTGTATATGAGTGAGTTGCACTGAAAAAAGTAGAATTTACTGAAAAACCCGCTTTAGACGAAATGCACAGTGTAGTACATTGTATATGAGTGAGTTGCACTGAAAAACTTAGAATTTACTGAAAAACCAGCATTAGACGAAATGAACAGTGTAGTACATTGTATATGAGTGAGTTGCACTGAAAAAAGTAGAATTTACTGAAAAACCCGCTTTAGACGAAATGCACAGTGTAGTACCTTGTATATGAGTGAGTTACACTGAAAAATTAGAATTTACTGAAAAACCCGCATTAGACGAAATACACAGTGTAGTACATTGTATATGAGTGAGTTGCACTGAAATACTTAGAATTTACTGAAAAACCCGCATTAGACGAAATGCACAGTGTAGTACATTGTATATGAGTGAGTTGCACTGAAAAACTTAGAATTTACTGAAAAACCCGCATTAGACGAAATGCACAGTGTAGTACATTGTATATGAGTGAGTTGCACTGAAAAACTTAGAATTTACTGAAAAACCCGCATTAGAAAATGCACAGTGTAGTACATGTATATGAGTGAGTTGCACTGAAAAACTTAGAATTTACTGAAAAACCCGCATTAGACGAAATGCACAGTGTAGTACATTGTATATGAGTGAGTTGCACTGAAAAAAGTAGAATTTACTGAAAAACCCGCTTTAGACGAAATGCACAGTGTAGTACATTGTATATGAGTGAGTTGCACTGAAAAACTTAAAATTTACTGAAAAACCAGCATTAGACGAAATGAACAGTGTAGTACATTGTATATGAGTGAGTTGCACTGAAAAACGTAGAATTTACTGAAAAACCCGCTTTAGACGAAATGCACAGTGTAGTACATTGTATATGTGTGAGTTGTATTGAAAAACTTAGAATTTACTGAAAAACCCGCATTAGACGAAATGCACAGTGTAGTACCTTGTATATGAGTGAGTTGCACTGAAAAACTTAGAATTTACTGAAAAACCCGCATTAGACGAAATGTACAGTGTAGTACATAGTATATGAGTGAGTTGCACTGAAAAACTTAGAATTTACTGAAAAACCTGCATTAGACGAAATGCACAGTGTAGTACATAGTATATGAGTGAGTTGCACTGAAAAACTTAGAATTTACTGAAAAACCTGCATTAGACGAAATGCACAGTGTAGTACATTGTATATGAGTGAGTTGCACTGAAAAACTTAGAATTTACTGAAAAACCCGCATTAGATGAAATGAACAGTGTAGTACATTGTATATGAGTGAGTTGCACTGAAAAAAGTAGAATTTACTGAAAAACCCGCTTTAGACGAAATGCACAGTGTAGTACATTGTATATGAGTGAGTTGCACTGAAAAACTTAGAATTTACTGAAAAACCCGCATTAGACGAAATGCACAGTGTAGTACATTGTATATGAGTGAGTTGCACAGAAAAACTTAGAATTTACTGAAAAACCAGCATTAGACGAAATGAACAGTGTAGTACATTGTATATGAGTGAGTTGCACTGAAAAACGTAGAATTTACTGAAAAACCCGCTTTAGACGAAATGCACAGTGTAGTACATTGTATATGAGTGAGTTGTATTGAAAAACTTAGAATTTACTGAAAAACCCGCATTAGACGAAATGCACAGTGTAGTACCTTGTATATGAGTGACTTACACTGAAAAACTTAGAATTTACTGAAAAACCCGCATTAGACGAAATACACAGTTTAGTACATTGTATATGAGTGAGTTGCACTGAAATACTTAGAATTTACTGAAAAACCCGCATTAGACGAAATGCACAGTGTAGTACATTGTATATGAGTGAGTTGCACTGAAAAACATAGAATTTACTGAAAAACCCGCATTAGACGAAATGCACAGTGTAGTACATTGTATATGAGTGAGTTGCACTGAAAAACTTAGAATTTACTGAAAAACCCGCATTAGACGAAATGCACAGTGTAGTACATTGTATATGAGTGAGTTGCACTGAAAAACGTAGAATGTACTGAAAAACCAGCATTAGAGGAAATGAACAGTGTAGTACATTGTATATGAGTGAGTTGCACTGAAAAACGTAGAATTTACTGAAAAACCCGCTTTAGACGAAATGCACAGTGTAGTACCTTGTATATGAGTGAGTTACACTGAAAAACTTAGAATTTACTGAAAAACCCGCATTAGACGAAATACACAGTGTAGTACATTGTATATGAGTGAGTTGCACTGAAATACTTAGAATTTACTGAAAAACCCGCATTAGACGAAATGCACAGTGTAGTACCTTGTATATGAGTGAGTTGCACTGAAAAACTTAGAATTTACTGAAAAACCCGCATTAGACGAAATGTACAGTGTAGTACATAGTATATGAGTGAGTTGCACTGAAAAATTTAGAATTTACTGAAAAACCTGCATTAGACGAAATGCACAGTGTAGTACATAGTATATGAGTGAGTTGCACTGAAAAACTTAGAATTACTGAAAAACCCACATTAGACGAAATGCACAGTGTAGTACATTGTATATGAGTGAGTTGCACTGAAAAACTTAGAATTTACTGAAAAACCCGCATTAGACGAAATGAACAGTGTAGTACATTGTATATGAGTGAGTTGCACTGAAAAAAGTAGAATTTACTGAAAAACCCGCTTTAGACGAAATGCACAGTGTAGTACATTGTATATGAGTGAGTTGCACTGAAAAACTTAGAATTTACTGAAAAACCCGCATTAGACGAAATGCACAGTGTAGTACATTGTATATGAGTGAGTTGCACTGAAAAAAGTAGAATTTACTGAAAAACCCGCTTTAGACGAAATGCACAGTGTAGTACATTGTATATGAGTGAGTTGTATTGAAAAACTTAGAATTTACTGAAAAACCCGCATTAGACGAAATGCACAGTGTAGTACCTTGTATATGAGTGAGTTACACTGAAAAACTTAGAATTTACTGAAAAACCCGCATTAGACGAAATACACATTGTAGTACATTGTATATGAGTGAGTTGCACTGAAAAACTTAGAATTTACTGAAAAACCCGCATTAGACGAAATGCACAGTGTAGTACATTGTATATGAGTGAGTTGCACTGAAAAACTTAGAATTTACTGAAAAACCCGCATTAGACGAAATGCACAGTGTAGTACATGTATATGAGTGAGTTGCACTGAAAAACTTAGAATTTACTGAAAAACCCGCATTAGACGAAATGCACAGTGTAGTACATTGTATATGAGTGAGTTGCACTGAAAAACTTAGAATTTACTGAAAAACCCGCATTAGACGAAATGCACAGTGTAGTACATTGTATATGAGTGAGTTGCACTGAAAAAAGTAGAATTTACTGAAAAACCCGCTTTAGACGAAATGCACAGTGTAGTACATTGTATATGAGTGAGTTGCACTGAAAAACTTAGAATTTACTGAAAAACCAGCATTAGACGAAATGAACAGTGTAGTACATTGTATATGAGTGAGTTGCACTGAAAAAAGTAGAATTTACTGAAAAACCCGCTTTAGACGAAATGCACAGTGTAGTACCTTGTATATGAGTGAGTTACACTGAAAAATTAGAATTTACTGAAAAACCCGCATTAGACGAAATACACAGTGTAGTACATTGTATATGAGTGAGTTGCACTGAAATACTTAGAATTTACTGAAAAACCCGCATTAGACGAAATGCACAGTGTAGTACATTGTATATGAGTGAGTTGCACTGAAAAACTTAGAATTTACTGAAAAACCCGCATTAGACGAAATGCACAGTGTAGTACATTGTATATGAGTGAGTTGCACTGAAAAACTTAGAATTTACTGAAAAACCCGCATTAGAAAATGCACAGTGCAGTACATGTATATGAGTGAGTTGCACTGAAAAACTTAGAATTTACTGAAAAACCCGCATTAGACGAAATGCACAGTGTAGTACATTGTATATGAGTGAGTTGCACTGAAAAACTTAGAATTTACTGAAAAAACCCGCATTAGACGAAATGCACAGTGTAGTACATTGTATATGAGTGAGTTGCACTGAAAAAAGTAGAATTTACTGAAAAACCCGCTTTAGACGAAATGCACAGTGTAGTACATTGTATATGAGTGAGTTGCACTGAAAAACTTAGAATTTACTGAAAAACCAGCATTAGACGAAATGAACAGTGTAGTACATTGTATATGAGTGAGTTGCACTGAAAAACGTAGAATTTACTGAAAAACCCGCTTTAGACGAAATGCACAGTGTAGTACATTGTATATGTGTGAGTTGTATTGAAAAACTTAGAATTTACTGAAAAACCCGCATTAGACGAAATGCACAGTGTAGTACCTTGTATATGAGTGAGTTGCACTGAAAAACTTAGAATTTACTGAAAAACCCGCATTAGACGAAATGTACAGTGTAGTACATAGTATATGAGTGAGTTGCACTGAAAAACTTAGAATTTACTGAAAAACCTGCATTAGACGAAATGCACAGTGTAGTACATAGTATATGAGTGAGTTGCACTGAAAAACTTAGAATTTACTGAAAAACCCGCATTAGACGAAATGCACAGTGTAGTACATTGTATATGAGTGAGTTGCACTGAAAAACTTAGAATTTACTGAAAAACCCGCATTAGATGAAATGAACAGTGTAGTACATTGTATATGAGTGAGTTGCACTGAAAAAAGTAGAATTTACTGAAAAACCCGCTTTAGACGAAATGCACAGTGTAGTACATTGTATATGAGTGAGTTGCACTGAAAAACTTAGAATTTACTGAAAAACCCGCATTAGACGAAATGCACAGTGTAGTACATTGTATATGAGTGAGTTGCACTGAAAAACTTAGAATTTACTGAAAAACCCGCATTAGACGAAATGCACAGTGTAGTACATGTATATGAGTGAGTTGCACTGAAAAACTTAGAATTTACTGAAAAACCCGCTTTAGACGAAATGCACAGTGTAGTACATTGTATATGAGTGAGTTGTATTGAAAAACTTAGAATTTACTGAAAAACCCGCATTAGACGAAATGCACAGTGTAGTACCTTGTATATGAGTGACTTACACTGAAAAACTTAGAATTTACTGAAAAACCCGCATTAGACGAAATACACAGTTTAGTACATTGTATATGAGTGAGTTGCACTGAAATACTTAGAATTTACTGAAAAACCCGCATTAGACGAAATGCACAGTGTAGTACATTGTATATGAGTGAGTTGCACTGAAAAACATAGAATTTACTGAAAAAACCCGCATTAGACGAAATGCACAGTGTAGTACATTGTATATCAGTGAGTTGCACTGAAAAACTTAGAATTTACTGAAACCCGCATTAGACGAAATGCACAGTGTAGTACATTGTATATGAGTGAGTTGCACTGAAAAACTTAGAATTTACTGAAAAACCCCCATTAGACGAAATGCACAGTGTAGTACATAGTATATGAGTGAATTGCACTGAAAAACTTAGAATTTACTGAAAAACCCGCATTAGACGAAATGCACAGTGTAGTACATTGTATATGAGTGAGTTGCACTGAAAAACTTAGAATTTCCTGAAAAACCCCCAACTAGACGAAATGCACAGTGTAGTACATTGTATATGAGTGAGTTGCACTGAAAAACTTAGAATTTCCTGAAAAACCCGCATTAGACTAAATGCACAGTGTAGTACATGTATATGAGTGAGTTGCACTGAAAAACTTAGAATTTACTGAAAAACCCGCATTAGACGAAATGCACAGTGTAGTACATTGTATATGAGTGAATTGCACTGAAAAACTTAGAATTTACTGAAAAACCCGCATTAGACGAAATGCACAGTGTAGTACATTGTATATGAGTGAGTTGCACTGAAAAAAGTAGAATTTACTGAAAAACCCGCTTTAGACGAAATGCACAGTGTAGTACATTGTATATGAGTGAGTTGCACTGAAAAACTTAGAATTTACTGAAAAACCAGCATTAGACGAAATGAACAGTGTAGTACATTGTATATGAGTGAGTTGCACTGAAAAACGTAGAATTTACTGAAAAACCCGCTTTAGACGAAATGCACAGTGTAGTACATTGTATATGAGTGAGTTGTAT
>NW_028228016.1:0-39886 GCF_978045245.1 Mus caroli | reverse complement strand
CTCACCATATTCCAGGTACTACAGTGTGATTTTTCTCATTTTTTGACTTTTTCAGGGTTTCTCACCATATTCCAGGTCCTACAGTGTGATTTTTCTCTTTTTTTGACTTTTCAGGGTTTCTCACCATATTCCAGCTCCTACAGTGTGATTTTCTCATTTTTAGATTTTTTCAGGTTTTCTCATCATATTCCAAGTCCTACAGTGTGATTTTCTCATTTTTTGACTTTTTCAGAATTTCTCACCTATTGCAGGTCCTACAGTATGATTTTCTCATTTTTCAACTTTTTCAGGTTTTCTCACCATATTGCAGGTACTACAAGTTTGATTTTCTTATTTTTCGACTGTTTCAGGATTTCTCACCATATTCCAAGTCCTACTGTGTGATTTTCTCATTTTTAGGCTTTTTCAGTGTTTTCTCACAATATTAAGTTACTACAGTGTTATTTTCTCATTTTTTTACTTTTTCAGGTTTTCTCATCATATTCCAAGTCCTACAGGGTGTTTTTCTCTTTTTTCGACTTTTAAAGGGTTTCTTACCATATTCCATGTCCTAGTCTGTAATTGTCTCATTTTTCGACTTTTTCAGGGTTTCTCACCATATTGGAGGTCCTACTTGTGTGATTTTCTTATTCTTCGACTTTTTCAGGTTTTCTCACCACATTCCAACTCCTACAGTATATTTTTCTCATTTTTGACTTTTTCATGGTTTCTCATCATATTCCAAATCCTACAGTGTGATTTTTTCATTTTTCTACTTTTTCAGGGTTTCTCACCATATTGCAGGTACTTCAAGTTTGATTTCTTATATTTCGACTGTTTCACGGTTTCTCTCCATATTTCAGTTCCTACTGTGTGATTTTCTCATTTTTTGAATTTTTCAGTGTTTCTCACCATATTCCAGGTCCTACAGTGTGTTTTTTCTCATTTTTCGACTTTTTCAGGGTTTCTCATCATATTCCAAGTCCTAGAGTGTGATTTTTCCAATTTTTCGCCTTTTTCAGAGTTTCTCACCATATTCCAGGTTCCACAGTGTGATTTTCTCATTTTTTGACTTTTTCAGGATTGCTCACCATATTCCATCTTCTACATTGTGATTTTCTCATTTTTCAACTTTTTCAGGGGTTTCTCATCTTATTCCAAGTCCTACAGTGAAATTTTCTCATTTTTTGACTTTTTCAGGGTGTCTCATCTTATTCCAAGTCCTACAGTGTGATTTTCTCATTTTTCAACTTTTCAGGGTTTCTCACCATATTGCAGGTCCTACACGTGTGAATTTCTTATTTTTGGACTTTTTCAGGGTTTTCTCACCATATTCCAGGTACTACAGTGTGATTTTCTCATTTAAGACTTTTTCAGGGTCCTCTCACCATATTGCATGTCCTACAAGTGTGTATATCTATTTTTCTACTTTTTAACGGTTTCTCTCCATATTCCATCTCCTACCGTGTACTTTTGTCATTTTTTGTCTTTTTCACGGTTTCTCATTTTATTCCAAGTCCTACAGTGTGATTTTCTCATTTTTTAACTTTTTCAGGGTTTCTCACCATATTGCAGGTCCTACAAGTGTGAATTTCTTATTTTTCGACATTTTCAGAGTTTCTCACCATATTCCAGGTCCTACAGTGTGATTTTCTCATTTTTCGACATTTCAGGGTTTCTCACAATATTCCTGGTACTACTGCGTGATTTTCTCATGTTTTCGACTTTTTCAGAGTTTCTCACCATATTCCAAGTCCTACTGTGTGATTTTCTCCATTTTAATACTTTTTTTACCATATTCCAGGTACTACAGTGTTGATTTTCTCATTTTTTTTACTTTTCAGGATTTCTCATCACATTCCAAGTCCTAGAGTGTGATTTTTGCTTTTTTCGAATTTTTCAGGGTTTCTCAAACATATTCCAGGTCCTACAGTTTTGTTATTCTCACTTTTCGTCTTTTTCAGGGTTTCTCACTAGCTTCCAAGTCCTACTGCCTGATTTTCTCATTTTCCGACTTCTTTCAGGGTTTCTCACCCATATTCTGGGTCCTACTGCATGAATTTCTCATGTTTGACTTTTTCAGCGTTTCTCACCATATTCCAAGTCCTAGAGTGTGATATTCTCATTTTTTGACTTTTTCACTGTTTTCTCACTATATTCCAGGTCCTACAGTGCGATTTTCTCTTTTTTTAAAATTTTCCGGGGGTTTCTTACTTTTTCCAGGTTCTACATTGTCATTTTCTCATTTTTTGAATATTTCAGGTTTTCTCAACATATTCCAGGTCCTACACTGTCATTTTTCCTAATTTGCGACTTTTTCAGAGTTTCTCACCATATTCATGTACTACAGTAGTGATTTTTCTCATTTTTTGACTTTTTCAGGGTTTCTCACCATATTCCAAGTCCTACTGTGTGATTTTCTCATTTTTAGACTTTTTCAGTGTTTTCTCACAATATTCCAGGTACTACAGTGTGATTTTCTCATTTTTTTACTTTTTCAGGTTTTCTCATCATATCCAAATCCTACAGTGTGATTTTTCTCTTTTTCCGACTTTTAAAGGGTTTCTTACCATATTCCATGTCCTAGTCTGTAATTGTCTCATTTTTTCGACTTTTTCAGGGTTTCTCACCATATTGGAGGGTCCTACTTGTGTGATTTTTCTTATTCTTCGACTTTTTCAGGTTTTCTCACCACATTCCAACTCCTACAGTATATTTTTTCTCATTTTTGACTTTTTCATGGTTCTCATCATATTCCAAATCCTACAGTGTGATTTTTTCATTTTTTCTACTTTTTCAGGGTTTCTCACCATATTGCAGGTACTTCAAGTTTGATTTTCTTATATTTCGACTGTTTCCACGGTTTCTCTCCATATTTCAGGTCCTACTGTGTGATTTCTCATTTTTTGAATTTTTTCAGTGTTTTCTCACCATATTCCAGGTCCTACAGTGTGTTTTTCTCATTTTTCAACTTTTTCAGGGTTTCTCACCATATTGGAGGTCCTACAATTGTGATTTTCTAATTTTTTAACCTTTTCAGGGTTTCTCTCCATATTCCAGTTCCTATAGTGTATTTTTCTTATTTTTTTTTACTTTTTCACGGTTTCTCATCATATTCGAAGTCCTACAGTGTGATTTTCTCATTTTTCGACTTTTTCAGGTTTCTCACCATATTTCAGGTACTACAAGTTTTATCTTATTTTAGACTTTTCAGTGTTTCTCACCATATTCCATGTACTACAGTGTGATTTTTCTCATTTTCGTCTTTTTCAGGGTTTCTCACTATATTCCAAGTCCTACAGTGTGATATTCTCATTTTTCGACTTTTTCAGTGTTTCTCACCATATTGCATGTACTACAAGTTTTATTTTCTTATTTTTGGACTGTTTCAGGGTTTCTCACCATATTCCAGGTCCTACAGTGTGATTTTCTTCATTTTAATACTTTTTTAGTGTTTCTCACCATATACCAGGTACTACAGTGTGATTTTCTCATTTTTTGAATTTTTCAGGGTTTCTCATCATATTCCAAGTCCTACAGTGTGGTTTTCTCATTTTAGACTTTTTCAGGGTCTCTCACCATATTGCAAGTCCTACAAGTCCTTACAAAGTTTGGTATTTCTTTTTTTTTTTTTTTTTTTTTGGCTTTTTTCAGGACTTCTCAACATATTCCAGCTCCTACAGTGTCATTTTCCTCATTTTTCGACATTTTCAGGTTTCTTACCATATTCCAGGTCCTACAGTGTGATTTTCTCATTTTAAGACTTTTTCTGTGTTTCGCATCATATTCTGGGTCCTAGTCCATGATTTTCTCATTGCGTTCGACTTTTTTCAGGGTTTCTCACCATATTGCAGGTCCTACAAGTTTGAATTTCTTATTTTTGGACTTTTTCCAGGGTTTCTCACCATATTCAAGCTCCTACAGTGTGTTTTTGTCATTTTTTTGTCTTTTTTCACAGATTCTCATCTTATTCCAAGTCCTATATTGTGATTTTCTCATTTTTTGACTTTTTCAAGGTTTCTCACCATATTACAGGTACTACAAGTTTGATTTCTTTTTTTCGATATTTCAGGGTTTCTCACCATATTCCAGGTCCTACAGTGCGATTTTCTCATTTTAAGACTTTTTCAGGGTTTCTCAACATATTCCAACTCCTTCAGTGTATTTTTCTCATTTTTTGACTTTTTTTCGGGTTTCTCATCTTATTCCAAGTCCTACAGTGTGATTTTCTCATTTTAAGACTTTTTTCAGGGTTTCTCAACATATTGGAGGTTCTACAAGTGTGATTTTCTTATTTTCGACTTTTTCAGGGTTTACTCACCATATTCCAGCTTCTACAGTGTATTTTTCTCATTTTTTGACTTTTTCAGTGTTTCTCATCATATTCTAAATCTTACAGTGTGATTTTCTCATTTTTGGAATTTTTCAGGGTTTCTCACCATATTGCAGGGACTACAAGTTTGATTTTCTTATTTTTCGACTGTTTCAGTGTTTCTCACCATATTGCAGGTCCAACTGTGTGATTTTCTCATTTGAGACTTTTTCAATGTTTCTCACCATATTCCAGCTACTACAGTCTGATTTTCCTCACTTTTGACTTTTTCAGGGTTTCTCATCATATTCCAAGTCCTAGAGTGTGATTTTCCAATTTTTCGCCTTTTTCAGAGTTTCTCACCATATTCCAGGTTCCACAGTGTGATTTTCTCATTTTTTGACTTTTTCAGGATTGCTCACCATATTCCATCTTCTACATTGTGATTTTCTCATTTTTCAACTTTTTCAGGGTTTCTCATCTTATTCCAAGTCCTACAGTGAAATTTTCTCATTTTTTGACTTTTTCAGGGTGTCTCATCTTATTCCAAGTCCTACAGTGTGATTTTCTCATTTTTTCAACTTTTTCAGGGTTTCTCACCATATTGCAGGTCCTACACGTGTGAATTTCTTATTTTTGGACTTTTCAGGGTTTTCTCACCATATTCCAGGTACTACAGTGTGATTTTCTCATTTAAGACTTTTTCAGGGTCTCTCACCATATTGCATGTCCTACAAGTGTGTATATCTTATTTTTCTACTTTTAACGGTTTCTCTCCATATTCCATCTCCTACCGTGTACTTTTGTCATTTTTTGTCTTTTTCACGGTTTCTCATTTTATTCCAAGTCCTACAGTGTGATTTTCTCATTTTTTAACTTTTTCAGGGTTTCTCACCATATTGCAGGTCCTACAAGTGTGAATTTCTTATTTTTCGACATTTTCAGAGTTTCTCAACCATATTCCAGGTCCTACAGTGTGATTTTCTCATTTTAAGACTTTTTCAGGGGTTTCTCACCATATTCCAACTCCTACAGTGTGATTTTCTCATTCTTCGACTTTTTCAGGGTTTCTCACCATATTGCAGGTCCTACAAGTGTGAATTTCTTATTTTTGGACTTTTTCAGGGTTTCTCACCATATTCAAGCTCCTACAGTGTGTTTTGTCATTTTTTTTGTCTTTTTCACAGATTCTCATCTTATTCCAAGTCCTATATTGTGATTTTCTCATTTTTTGACTTTTTCAAGGTTTCTCACCATATTACAGGTACTACAAGTTTGATTTTCTTTTTTTTCGATATTTCAGGGTTTCTCACCATATTCCAGGTCCTACAGTGCGATTTTCTCATTTTAAGACTTTTTCAGGGTTTCTCAACATATTCCAACTCCTTCAGTGTATTTTTCTCATTTTTTGACTTTTTTTCGGGTTTCTCATCTTATTCCAAGTCCTACAGTGTGATTTTTCTCATTTTAAGACTTTTTCAGGGTTTCTCAACATATTGGAGGTTCTACAAGTGTGATTTTTCTTATTTTTCGACTTTTTCAGGGGTTTACTCACCATATTCCAGCTTCTACAGTGTATTTTTCTCATTTTTTTGACTTTTTCAGTGTTTCTCATCATATTCTAAATCTTACAGTGTGATTTTCTCATTTTTGAATTTTTTCAGGGTTTCTCACCATATTGCAGGGACTACAAGTTTGATTTTCTTATTTTTCGACTGTTTCAGTGTTTCTCACCATATTGCAGGTCCAACTGTGTGATTTTCTCATTTTGAGACTTTTTCAATGTTTCTCACCATATTCCAGCTACTACAGTCTGATTTTCTCACTTTTGACTTTTTTCAGGGTTTCTCATCATATTCCAAGTCCTAGAGTGTGATTTTTCCAATTTTTCGCCTTTTTCAGAGTTTCTCACCATATTCCAGGTTCCACAGTGTGATTTTCTCATTTTTTGACTTTTTCAGGAATTGCTCACCATATTCCATCTTCTACATTGTGATTTTCTCATTTTTCAAACTTTTTCAGGGTTTCTCATCTTATTCCAAGTCCTACAGTGAAATTTTCTCATTTTTTGACTTTTTCAGGGTGTCTCATCTTTATTCCAAGTCCTACAGTGTGATTTTCTCATTTTTCAACTTTTCAGGGTTCTCTCACCATATTGCAGGTCCTACACGTGTGAATTTCTTATTTTTGGACTTTTTCAGGGTTTCTCACCATATTCCAGGTACTACAGTGTGATTTTCTCATTTAAGACTTTTTTCAGGGTCTCTCACCATATTGCATGTCCTACAAGTGTGTATATCTTATTTTTCTACTTTTTAACGGTTTCTCTCCATATTCCATCTCCTACCGTGTACTTTTGTCATTTTTTGTCTTTTTCACGGTTTCTCATTTTATTCCAAGTCCTACAGTGTGATTTTCTCATTTTTTAACTTTTCAGGGTTTCTCACCATATTGCAGGTCCTACAAGTGTGAATTTCTTATTTTTCGACATTTTCAGAGTTTCTCACCATATTCCAGGTCCTACAGTGTGATTTTCTCATTTTAAGACTTTTTCAGTGTTTCTCACCATATTCCAGGTACTACTGCGTGATTTTCTCATTTTCGACTTTTTCAGGGTTTCTCACACCCATATTCCAGGCTACTGCGTGATTTTCTCATGTTTTCGACTTTTCAGAGTTTCTCACCATATTCCAAGTCCTACTGTGTGATTTTCTCATTTTAATACTTTTTTACCATATTCCAGGTACTACAGTGTGATTTTCTCATTTTTTTTACTTTTTCAGGATTTCTCATCACATTCCAAGTCCTAGAGTGTGATTTTTGCTTTTTTCGAATTTTTCAGGGTTTCTCAACATATTCCAGGTCCTACAGTTTGTTATTCTCACTTTTCATCTTTTTCAGGGTTTCTCACTAGCTTCCAAGTCCTACTGCCTGATTTTCTCATTTTCCGACTTCTTTCAGGGTTTCTCACCATATTCTGGGTCCTACTGCATGAATTTCTCATGTTTTGACTTTTTCAGGGTTTCTCACCATATTCCAAGTCCTAGAGTGTGATATTCTCATTTTTTGACTTTTTCACTGTTTCTCACCATATTCCAGGTCCTACAGTGCGATTTTCTCTTTTTTTAAAATTTTCGGGGTTTCTTACTTATTCCAGGTTCTACATTGTCATTTTCTCATTTTTTGAATATTTCAGGTTTTCTCAACATATTCCAGGTCCTACACTGTCATTTTCTAATTTGCGACTTTTTCAGTTTCTCACCATATTCCATGTACTACAGTGTGATTTTTCTCATTTTTTGACTTTTTCAGGGTTTCTCACCATATTCCAAGTCCTACTGTGTGATTTTCTCATTTTTAGACTTTTTCAGTGTTTTCTCACAATATTCCAGGTACTACAGTGGTGATTTTCTCATTTTTTTACTTTTTCAGGTTTTCTCATCATATTCCAAATCCTACAGTGTGATTTTTCTCTTTTTCCGACTTTTAAAGGGTTTCTTACCATATTCCATGTCCTAGTCTGTAATTGTCTCATTTTTCGACTTTTTCAGGGTTTCTCACCATATTGGAGGTCCTACTTGTGTGATTTTCTTATTCTTCGACTTTTCAGGTTTTCTCACCACATTCCAACTCCTACAGTATATTTTTCTCATTTTTGACTTTTTCATGGTTTCTCATCATATTCCAAATCCTACAGTGTGATTTTTTTCATTTTTCTACTTTTTCAGGGTTTCTCACCATATTGCAGGTACTTCAAGTTTGATTTTCTTATATTTCGACTGTTTCACGGTTTCTCTCCATATTTCAGGTCCTACTGTGTGATTTTCTCATTTTTTGAATTTTTCAGTGTTTCTCACCATATTCCAGGTCCTACAGTGTGTTTTTCTCATTTTTCAACTTTTTCAGGGTTTCTCACCATATTGGAGGTCCTACAATTGTGATTTTCTAATTTTTTAACCTTTTCAGGGTTTCTCTCCATATTCCAGTTCCTATAGTGTATTTTTCTTATTTTTTTTACTTTTTCACGGTTTCTCATCATATTCGAAGTCCTACAGTGTGATTTTCTCATTTTTCGACTTTTTCAGGGTTTCTCACCATATTTCAGGTACTACAAGTTTTATCTTATTTTAGACTTTTTCAGTGTTTCTCACCATATTGCATGTACTACAAGTTTTATTTTCTTATTTTTGGACTGTTTCAGGGTTTCTCACCATATTCCAGGTCCTACAGTGTGATTTTCTCATTTTAATACATTTTTAGTGTTTTCTCACCATATACCAGGTACTACAGTGTGATTTTCTCATTTTTTGAATTTTTCAGGGTTTCTCATCATATTCCAAGTCCTACAGTGTGATTTTCTCATTTTCAGTCTTTTTCAGGGTCTCTCACCATATTGCAAGTCCTACAAGTCCTACAAGTTTGTATTTCTTTTTTTTTTTTTTTTTTTGGCTTTTTGGCTTTTTTCAGGACTTCTCAACATATTCCAGCTCCTACAGTGTCATTTTCTCATTTTTCGACATTTTCAGGGTTTCTTACCATATTCCAGGTCCTACAGTGTGATTTTCTCATTTTAAGACTTTTTCTGGGTTTCTCATCATATTCTGGGTCCTAGTCCATGATTTTCTCATTTTTCGACTTTTTCAGGGTTTCTCACCATATTCCAACTCCTACAGTGTGATTTTCTCATTCTTCGACTTTTTCAGGGTTTCTCACCATATTGCAGGTCCTACAAGTGTGAATTTCTTATTTTTGGACTTTTTCAGGGTTTCTCACCATATTCAAGCTCCTACAGTGTGTTTTTGTCATTTTTTTGTCTTTTTCACAGATTCTCATCTTATTCCAAGTCCTATATTGTGATTTTCTCATTTTTTGACTTTTTCAGGGTTTCTCACCATATTACAGGTACTACAAGTTTGATTTTCTTATTTTTCGATATTTCAGGGTTTCTCACCATATTCCAGGTCTAACAGTGTGATTTCTCATTTTAAGATTTTTTCAGGGTTTCTCAACATATTCCAACTCCTTCAGTGTATTTTTCTCATTTTTCGACTTTTTTAGGGTTCTCATCTTATTCCAAGTCCTACAGTGTGATTTTCTCATTTTAAGACTTTTTCAGGGTTTCTCAACATATTGGAGGTTCTACAAGTGTGATTTTCTTATTTTTTCGACTTTTTCAGGGTTTACTCACCATATTCCAGCTTCTACAGTGTATTTTTCTCATTTTTTGACTTTTTCAGTGTTTCTCATCATATTCTAAATCTTACAGTGTGATTTTCTCATTTTTGAAATTTTTCAGGGTTTCTCACCATATTGCAGGGACTACAAGTTTGATTTTCTTATTTTTCGACTGTTTCAGTGTTTCTCACCATATTGCAGGTCCAACTGTGTGATTTTCTCATTTTGAGACTTTTTCCATGTTTCTCACCATATTCCAGCTACTACAGTCTGATTTTCTCATTTTTGACTTTTTCAGGGTTTCTCATCATATTCCAAGTCCTAGAGTGTGATTTTTCCAATTTTTGCCTTTTTCAGAGTTTCTCACCATATTCCAGGTTCCACTGTGTGATTTTCTCATTTTTTGACTTTTTCAGGATTGCTCACCATATTCCATCTTCTACATTGTGATTTTCTCATTTTTCAACTTTTTCAGGGTTTCTCATCTTAATCCAAGTCCTACAGTGAAATTTTCTCATTTTTTTTGACTTTTTCAGGGTGTCTCATCTTATTCCAAGTCCTACAGTGTGATTTTCTCATTTTTCAACTTTTTCAGGGTTTCTCACCATATTGCAGGTCCTACACGTGTGAATTTCTTATTTTTGGACTTTTTCAGGGTTTCTCACCATATTCCAGGTACTATAGTGTGATTTTCTCATTTAAGACTTTTTCAGGGTCTCTCACCATATTGCATGTCCTACAAGTGTGTATATCTTATTTTTCTACTTTTTAACGGTTTCTCTCCATATTCCATCTCCTACCGTGTACTTTTGTCATTTTTTGTCTTTTTCACGGTTTCTCATTTTATTCCAAGTCCTACAGTGTGATTTTCTCATTTTTTGACTTTTTCAGGGTTTCTCACCATATTGCAGGTCCTACAAGTGTGAATTTCTTATTTTTCGACATTTTCAGAGTTTCTCACCATATTCCAGGTCCTACAGTGTGATTTTCTCATTTTAAGACTTTTTCAGTGTTTCTCACCATATTCCAAGTACTACTGCGTGATTTTCTCATTTTTCGACTTTTTCAGGGTTTCTCACCATATTCCAGGCTACTGCGTGATTTTTCTCATGTTTTCGACTTATTCAGAGTTTCTCACCATATTCCAGGTCCTACTGTGTGATTTTCTCATTTTAATACTTTTTTACCATATTCCAGGTACTACAGTGTGATTTTCTCATTTTTTTACTTTTTCAGGATTTCTCATCACATTCCAAGTCCTAGAGTGTGATTTTTGCTTTTTTCGAATTTTTCAGGGTTTCTCAACATATTCCAGGTCCTACAGTTTGTTATTCTCACTTTTCGTCTTTTTCAGGGTTTCTCACTAGCTTCCAAGTCCTACTGCCTGATTTTCTCATTTTCCGACTTCTTTCAGGGTTTCTCACCATATTCTGGGTCCTACTGCATGAATTTCTCATGTTTTGACTTTTTCAGGGTTTCTCACCATATTCCAAGTCCTAGAGTGTGATATTCTCATTTTTTGACTTTTTCACTGTTTCTCGCCATATTCCAGGTCCTACAGTGCGATTTTCTCTTTTTTTTAAATTTTCGGGGTTTCTTACTTATTCCAGGTTCTACATTGTCATTTTCTCATTTTTTGAATATTTCAGGTTTTCTCAACATATTCCAGGTCCTACACTGTCATTTTCTAATTTGCGACTTTTTCAGAGTTTCTCACCATATTCCATGTACTACAGTGTGATTTTTCTCATTTTTTGACTTTTTCAGGGTTTCTCACCATATTCCAAGTCCTACAGGGTGATTTTCTCATTTTTTGACTTTTTCAGAGTTTCTCACCATATTCGAAGTCCTACAGTGTGATTTTCTCATTTTTGTACTTTTTCAGGTTTTCTCATCATATTCCAAGTCCTAGAGTGTGATTTTCTCCTTTTTGAATTTTTCATGTTTTCTCACCATATTCCAGGTCCTACAGTGTGATTTTTCTCTTTTTTTTACTTTTCAGGGTTTCTCACCATATTCCAGCTCCTACAGTGTGATTTTCTCATTTTTAGATTTTTTCAGGTTTTCTCATCATATTCCAAGTCCTACAGTGTGATTTTCTCATTTTTTGACTTTTTCAGAATTTCTCACCCTATTGCAGGTCCTACAGTATGATTTTCTCATTTGTCGACTTTTTCAGGTTTTCTCACCATATTGCAGGTACTACAAGTTTGATTTTCTTATTTTTCGACTGTTTCAGGGTTTCTCACCATATTCCAAGTCCTACTGTGTGATTTTCTCATTTTTAGACTTTTTCAGTGTTTTCTCACAATATTCCAGGTACTACAGTGTGATTTTCTCATTTTTTTACTTTTTCAGGTTTTCTCATCATATTCCAAATCCTACAGTGTGATTTTCTCTTTTTCCGACTTTTAAAGGGTTTCTTACCATATTCCATATCCTACTCTGTAATTTTCTCATTTTTCGACTTTTTCAGGGTTTCTCACCATATTGGAGGTCCTACTTGTGTGATTTTCTTATTCTTCGACTTTTTCAGTTTTTCTCACCACATTCCAACTCCTACAGTATATTTTTCTCATTTTTGACTTTTTCATGGTTTCTCATCATACTGGAGGTCCTACAATTGTGATATTCTAATTTTTTAACCTTTTCAGGGTTTCTCTCCATATTCCAGCTCCTACAGTGTATTTTTCTCATTTTTTTACTTTTTCACGGTTTCTCATCGTATTCGAAGTCCTACAGTGTGATTTTCTCATTTTTCGACTTTTTTAGGGTTCCTCACCATATTTCAGGTACTACAAGTTTTATCTTATTTTTAGACTTTTTCAGTGTTTCTCACCATATTCCAGGTACTACAGTGTGATTTTATCATTTTTTGACTTTTTCAGGGTTTCTCATCGTATTCCAAGTCCTAGAGTGTGATTTTCGCATTTTTCGAATTTTTCAGGGATTCTCAGCATATTCCAGTTCCTACAATTTGATTTTCTAATTTTTTGACTTTTTCAGGGTTTCTCATCATATTTCAGGTACTACAAGTTTTATCTTATTTTTAGACTTTTTCAGTGTTTCTCACCATATTCTAGGTACTACAGTGTGATTTTCTCATTTTTCGACTTTTTCTGGGTTTCTCACCATATTCCAAGTCCTACAGTGTGATTTTCTCATTTTTAGACTTTTTCTGGGTTTCTCATCATATTCCAAGTCCTAGAGTGTGATATTCTCATTTTTCGACTTTTTCAGTGTTTCTCACCATATTGCATGTACTACAAGTTTTATTTTCTTATTTTTGAACTGTTTCAGGGTTTCTCACCATATTCCAGGTCCTACTGTGTGATTTTCTCATTTTAATACTTTTTTAGTGTTTCTCACCATATACCAGGTACTACAGTTTGATTTTCTAATTTTTCGACTTTTTCAGGGTTTCTCACCATATCCCAAGTCCTACAGTGTGATTTTCTCATTTTAAGACTTTTTCAGGGTCTCTCACCATATTGCAAGTCCTACAAGTGTGTATTTCTTTTTTTTTTTTTTTTGACTTTTTCATGACTTCTCACCATATTCCAGCTCCTACTGTGTCATTTTCTCATTTTTCGACATTTTCAGGATTTCTTACCATATTCCAGGTCCTACAGTGTGATTTTCTCATTTTAAGACTTTTTCTGTGTTTCTCATCATATTCTGGGTCCTAGTGCATGATTTTCTCATTTTTCGACTTTTTGAGGGTTTCCTCACCATATTCCAAGTCCTACAGTGTGATTTTCTCATTTTTTGAATTTTTCAGGGTTTCTCATCATATTCCAAATCCTAGAGTGTGATATTCTCATTTTTCGACTTTTTCAGTGTTTGTCACCATATTGCATGTACTACAAGTTTGATTTTCTTATATTTCGACTGTTTCAGGGTTTCTCACCACATTCCAGGTCCTACTGGGTGATTTTCTCATTTTAATACTTTTTTAGTGTTTCTCACCATATTCCAGGTACTACAGTGTGATTTTTTCATTTTTTGACTTTTTCACGGTTTCTCATTATATTCCAAGTCCTAGAGTGTGATTTTTGCCTTTTTCGTATTTTTCAGGGTTTCTCAACATATTCCAGGTCCTACAGTTTGATTTTCTCATTTTTCGACTTTTTCAGGGTTTCTCACCAGCTTCCAGGTCCTACTGCGTGATTTTCTCATTTTTCGACTTTTTTCAGGATTTCTCACCATATTCTGGGTCCTACTACATGATTTTCTCATTTTTCGATGTTTCAGGGTTTCTCACCATATTCCAGTCCTAGAGTGTGATTTTCTCATTTTTTAACTTATTCAGGGTTTCTTACGGTATTCCAGGTTCTACATTGTCATTTTCTCATTTTTCGAATATTTCAGGTTTTCTCAACATATTCCAGGCCCTACACTGTCATTTTATAATTTGCGACTTTTTCAGAGTTTCTACCCATATTCCATGTACTACAGTGTGATTTTTCTCATTTTTTGACCTTTTCAGGGTTTCTCACCATATTCCAGGTCCTAAGGTGTGATTTTCTCATTTTAAGACTTTTTCAGTATTTTTCACCATATTCCAAGTACTACAGTGTGATTTTCTATTTTAAGACTTTTTCAGTGTTTCTCACCAAATCCCAGGTCCTACTGCGTGATTTTCTCATTTTTCGACTTTTTCAGGGTTTCTCACCATATTCCAAGTCCTACAGTGTGATTTTCTCATTTTTCGACTTTTTCAGGGTTTCTCACCATATTCCAGATCCTACAGATTGATTTTCTCATTTTTCGACTTTTTCAGGGTTTCTCACCAGCTTCCAGGTCCTACTGCGTGATCTTCTTATTTTTTGACTTTTTTTTCAGGGTTTCTCTCCATATTCTGGGTCCTACTGCATGATTTTCTCATTTTTCGACATTTTCAGGGTTTCTCACCATATTCCAAGTCCTAGAGTGTGATATTCTCATTTAAGACTTTTTCAGTGTTTCTCACCATATTCCAGGTACTCCTGCATGCTTTTCTCATTTTTCGACTTTTTCAGGGTTTCTCACCATATTCCAAATCCTACAGTGTGATTTTTCATTTTTTGACTTTTTCAGGGTTACTCATCTTATTCCAAGCCACACCCATCTTTAAATTTTTAGAAGAAAATGTGAGGCTGTGTTTATATACATCATATGCAGATCGTAAGAGGGATTTAGATTCTCCAGAATCTGACACCTTCTTCTGGAGTGTCTAAAGATAGCTACAGTGTACTTATATCTAATAAATAAATAAATAAATAAATAAATAAATAAATATATAAATAAACATTTTTTTAAAAAGCATAAGAAAGAAAGAAAGACCAGGCAGGCCTGCCATCCTTATCTCTGTCTGTCTGTCTGTCTGATAGCCTGGAACTGGAGAAGGGCCACCATATAGTTGCTGGTAGTTGATCCCAGATTCTCTAGAAGAGGAGACAATGCTGTTAATTGTTTTGTTATGTTTTTCACTGTTTTTTTTTATTACATATTTTCCTCAATTACATTTCCAATGCTATCCCAAAAGTCCCCCATACCTCCCCCCACTTCCCTACCCTCCCATTCTTCTCAGTGGCCCCACACATCTTTAAATTTTTAGAAGTATACGTGAGTCTGTGTTTATGTACATAATATGCAGGCCAAAAGAGGGATTTAGATTCTCCAGAATCTGACACCGTCTTCTGGAGTGTCTGAAGACAGCTACAGTGTACTTATATCTAATAAATACATAAATAAATAAATAAGCAAACATTTTTTCAAAAGGATAAGAAAGAAAGAAAGACCAGGCAAGCCTGCCATCCTTATCTCTGTCTGTCTGTCTGACAGTCTGTCTGATCCCCTGGAACTGGAGTTGGGCCACTATATAGTTGCTGATAGTTGATACCAGGTTCTCTGGAAGTGGAGACAGTGATGGTAATTGTTGAGCCCTTTCAGTGGTCCCACCAATCTTTAAATTTTTAGAAGTATATGTGAGGCTGTGTTTATGTACATCATATGCAGACCATAAGAGTGATTTAGATTCTCCAGAATCTGAAACCCTCTTCTGGAGTGTCTGAAGGCAGCTACAGTGTACTTATATCTAATAAATACATACATAAATAAATAAATAAATAAATAAATAAATAAATAAATAAACATTTTTTTTAAAGGATAAGAAATAAAGAAAGACCAGGCAGGCCTGGCATCCTTATCTCTGTCTGTCTGTCTGTCTGTCTTTCTGATCCACTGGAACTGGAGATGGGCCACAATATAGTTGCTGGTAGTTGATCCCAGGTTCTCTGGAAGAGGAGACAATGCTGTTAATGGTTGAGCCCTTTCAGTGGCCCCACACATCTTTAAATTTTTGGAAGTAAATGTGAGTCTGTGTTTATGTACATCATATGCACACCATAAGAGGGATTTAGATTATCCAGAATCTGACACCCTCTCCTGGAGTGTCTGAAGACCGCTAAAGTGTACTTATATTTAATAAATACATAAATAAATAAATAAACATTTTTAAAAAGGATGAGAAAGAAAAAAAACCAGGCAGGCCTGCCACCCTTGTCTGTCTGTCTGTCTGTCTTTCTGTCTGATACCTTAGAACTGGAGATGAGCCACCATATAGTTGCTGGTAGTTGATCCCAGGTTGTCTGGAAGAGGAGATAATGCTGTTAATTGTTGAGCCCTTTCAGTGACCCCATACATCTTTAAATTTTTGAAGTATATGTGAGGCTGTGTTTATGTACATCATATACAGACCATAAGAGGGATTTAGATTCTCCAGAATCTGACACCATCTTCTGGAGTGTCTGAAGACAGACACAGTGTACTTATATCTAATAAATAAATAAATAAATAAATAAATAAATAAATAAATAAATATATAAATAAACATTTTTTAAAAAGGATAAGAAAGAAAGAAAGACCAGGGAGGCCTGCCTTCCTTATCTCTGTCTCTCTGTCTGTCTGTCTGTCTATCTGTCTGATACCCTGGAACTGGAGATGGGCCACCATATAGGTGCTGGAAGTTGAACCCAGGTTCTCTGGAAGAGGAGACAATGCGGTTAATTGTTGAGCCCTTTCAGTGGCTCCACCCATCTGTAAATTTTTAGAAGTATATGTGAGGCTGTGTTTATGTACATCATATGCAGACCATAAGAGGGATTTAGATTCTCCAGAATCTGACACCCTCTTCTGGAGTGTCTGAAGATAGCTACAGTGTACTTTTATCTAATAAATACATAAATAAGTAAATAAACATTTGTTAATAAGGATAAGAAAGAAAGACCAGGCAGGCCTGCCATCGTTATCTCTATATGTCTGTCTGTCTGTCTCTCTCTCTGATCCTCTGGAACTGGAGATGGGCCACCATATAGTTGCTGGTAGTTGATCCCAGGTTCTCTGGAAGAGGAGACAATGCTGTTAATGGTTGAGCCCATACAGTGGCCCCACACATCTTTAATTTTTGGAAGTAAATGTGAGTCTGTGTTTATGTACATCATATTCAGACCATAAGAGGGATTTAGATTCTCCAGAATCTGACACCTTCTTCCTGATGTCTGAAGACAGCTACAGTGTACTTATATCTAATAAATACATAAATAAATAAATAAACATTTCTTAAAAAGGATAAGAAAGAAAGAAAGACGAAGCAGGCCTGCCATCCTTATCTCTATCTGTCTGTATGTCTGTCTCTCTGTCTGATCCCCTGGAACTGGAGATGGGCCACCATATAGTTGCTGGTAGTTGATCTCAGGTTCTCTGGAAGTGGAGACAATGCTGTTAATTTTTGAGCCGTTCAGTGGCAACACCCATCTTTAATTTTTAGAAGTAAATGTGAGGCTGTGTTTATGTACATCATATGCAGACAATAAGAGGGATTTAGATTCTCCAGAATCTGACACTCTCTTCTGGAGTGTCTGAAGACAGCTACAGTGTACTTATATCTAATAAATACATAAATAAATAAATAAATAAGCATTACTAAAAAGGATAAGAAAAAAAGAAAGACCAGGAAGGCCTGCCATCCTTATCTCTGTCTGTCTGTCTGTCTGTTTGATACCCTGGAACTGGAGTGGGCCACCATATAGTTGCTGGTAGTTGATCCCAGATTCTCTGCAAGAGGAGACAAGGCTGTAAATTTTTGAGCCCTTTCAGTGGCACCACCCACTTTAAATTTTTAGAAGTATTTGTGAGGCTGTGTTTATGTACATCATATGCAGACCATAAGAGGGATTTACATTCTCCAGAATCTGATCCCTCTTCTAGAGTGTCTGAAGACAGCTACAGTGTACTTATATCTAATAAATACATAAATAAATAAATAAACATGTTTTAAAAAGGATAAGAAAGAAAGAAAAACCAGGCAGGCCTGCCATCCTTGTCTGTTTGTCTGTCTGTCTGTCTGATCCCCTGAAACTGGAGATGGGCCACCATATTTTTGCTGATACTTGATCCCAGGTTCTCTGGAAGAGGAGACAATGCTGTTAATTGTTGAGCCCTTACAGTGGCCCCATTCATCTTTAAATTTTTAGAAGTATATGTGAGGCTTTCTTTAGTTCCAGGGGATCAGACAGACAGACAGACAGACAGAGATAAGGATGGTAGGCCTGCCTGGTCTTTCTTTCTTTCTTATCCTTTTTAAAAAATGTTTATTTATTTATGTATGTATGTATGTATGTATTTATTTATTTATTTATTTATTTATTTATTTATTAGATATAAGTACACTGTAGCTGTCTTCAGACACTCCAGAAGTGGGTGTCAGATCCTGGAGAATCTAAATCCCTCTTATGGTCTGCATATGATGTACATAAACACAGCCTCACATATATTTCTAAAAATTTAAAGATGGTTGGGGCCACTGAAAGGGCTCAAAAATTAACAGCATTGTCTCCTCTTCCAGAGAACCTGGGATCAACTACCAGCAACTATATTGTGGCCCATCTCCAGTTCCAGTGGATGTGACAGATAGACAGACAGACAGACAGACACACAAGGTGGCAGGCCTACCTGGTCTTTCTTTCTTTCTTATCCTTTTTAAAAATGTTTATTTATTTATTTATGTATTTATTAGATATAAGTACACTGTAGCTGTCTTCAGACACTCCAGAAGAGGGTGTCAGATTCTGGAGAATCTATATCCCTCTTATGGTTGCATATGATGTACATGAACACAGCCTCACATATACTTCTAAAAATTTAAAGATGTGTGGGGCCACTGAAAGGGCTCAACAATTAACAGCATTGTCTCCTCTTCCAGAGAACCTGAAATCAACTACCAGCAACTATATGGTGGCCCATCTCCAGTTCTAGGGGATCAGACAGACAGACAGACAGAGATAAGGATGGCAGGCCTGCCTGGTCTTTCTTTCTTTCTTATCGTTTTAAAAAAATGTTTATTTAATTATTTATGTATTTATTAGATATAAGTACACTGTAGCTGTCTTCAGACACGCCAGAAGAGGGTGTCAGATTCTGGAATATCTAAATCCCTCTTATGGTATGTATATGATGTACATAAACACAGCCTCACATATACTTCTAAATATTTAAAGATGGGTTGGGCTACTGAAAGGGCTCAACAATTAACAGCACTGACTCCTCTTCCAGAGAACCTGGGATCAACTACCAGCAACTATATGGTGGCCGATCTCGAGTCCAAGGGGATCAGACAGACTGTAGACAGACAGACAGACAGACAGACAGAGATAAGGATTTCAGGCCTGCCTGGTCTTTCTTTCTTTCTTATCCTGTTTAAAAAATGTTTATTTATTTATTTATTTATTTATTTATTTATTTATTTATTTATTTATTTGATATAAGTACACTGTAGCTGCCTTCAGACACTCCAGAAGAGGGTTTCAGATTCTGGAGAATCTAAATCACATTTATGGTCTGCATATGATGTACATAAACACAGCCTCACATATACTTCTAAATATTTAAAGATGGGTGGCGCCACTGAAAGGGCTCAACAATTAACATCATTGGCTCCTCTTCCAGAGAACCTGGGATAAACTACCAGCAACAGTATGGTGGCCCATCTCCAGTTCCAGGGAATCAGACAGACAGACAGACAGAGATAAGGGTGGCAGGCCTGCCTGGTATTTCTTACTTTCTTATGCTTTTTAAAAATGTTTATTTATTTATTTATTTATTTATTTATTTATTCATTCATTCATTTATTTATTCATGTATTTATTAGATATAAGTAAACTGTAGCTGTCTTCAGACACTCAGGAAGAGGGTGTCAGATTCTGGAGAATCTAAATCCCTCTTATGGTCTGCATATGATGTACATAAAAACAGCCTCACATATACTTCTAAAAATTTAAAGATGGGTTGGCCACAGAAAGGGCTCAACAATTAACAGCATTGTCTCCTCTTCCAGAGAACCTTAGATAAACTACCAGCAACTATATGGTGGCCCATCTCCAGTTCCAGTGTATCACACAGACAGACAGAGAGACACACATAAATATGGAGGCCTGCCTGGTCTTTCTTTCTTTCTTATACTTTTTAAAAAATGTTTATTTATTTATTTATGTGTTTATTAGATATAAGTACACATTAGCTGTCTTCAGACACTCCAGAAGAGGGTGTCAGATTCTGGAAAATCTAAATCCCTCTTATGGTCTGCATATCATGTACATAAACACAGCCTCACATACACTTCTAAAAATTTAAAGATGGGTGGGGCCACTGAAAGGGCTCAACAATTAACAGCATTGTCTCCTCTTCCAGAGAACCTGGGATCAACTACCAGCAACTATATGGTGGCCCATCTCGAGTCCAAGGGGATCAGACAGACTGTAGACAGACAGACAGAGAGACAGAGATAAGGATGGCAGGCCTGCCTGGTCTTTCTTTCTTTCTTATCCTGTTTATAAAATGTTTATTTATTTATTTATTTATTTATTTATTTATTTATTTATTTGATATAAGTACACTGTAGTTGTCTTCAGACACTCCAGAAGAGGGTGTCAGATTCTGGAGAATCTAAATCACATTTATGGTCTGCATATGATGTACATAAACACAGCCTCACATATACTTCTAAATATTTAAAGATGGGTGGGGCCAATGAAAGGGCTCAACAATTAACAGCATTGTCTCCTCTTCCAGAGAACCTGGAATCAACTACCAGCAACACTATCGTGGCCAATCTACAGTTCCAGGGTATTAGACAGACAGACAGACAGACAGATAGAGATAAGGGTGGCAGGCCTGCCTGGTCTTTCTTACTTTCTTATCCTTTTTAAAAAATGTTTATTTATTTATTTATTTATTCATTTATTTATTTATGTATGTATTTATTATATATAAGTAAACTGTAGCTGTCTTCAGACACTCCAGAAGAGGGTGTCAGATTCTGGAGAATCTAAATCCCTCTTATGGTCTGCATATGATGTACATAAACACAGCCTCACATATACTTCTAAAAATTGAAAGATGGGTGGGGCTACAGAAAGGGCTCAACATTTAAAAGCACTGTCTCCTCTTCCAGAGAACCTTGGATAAACTACCAGCAACTATATGGTGGCCCACTTCCAGTTCCAGGGTTTCACACAGACAGACAGACAGACAGAGATAAGGGTGGCAGGCCTGCCTGGTCTTTCTTTCTGTCTTATCCTTTTTAAAAAATGTTTATTTATTTATTTATTTATTTGTTTATTTATTTATTTATGTATTTATTAGATATAAGTACACTGTAGCTGTCTTCAGACACTACAGAAGAGGGTGTCAGTTTCTGGAGAATCTAAATAACTCTTATGGTCTGATTATGATGTACATAAACACAGCCTCAGATATACTTCTAAAAATTTAATGAAGGGTGGGGCCACTGAAAGGGCTCAACAATTTACAGCATTGTCTCCTCTTCCAGAGAACCTTGGATAAACTACCAGCAACTATATGGTGGCCCATATCCAGTACCAGAGGATCAGACAGACAGACAGACAGACAGACAGAGATAAGGATGGCAGGCCTGCCAGGTCTTTGTTTCTTTCTTATCCTTTTTAAAAAATGTTTATTTATTTATTTATTTATTTATTTATTTATTTATTTATTTATGTATTTATTAGATATAAGTACACTGTAGCTGTCTTCAGACACTCCAGAAGAGGGTGCCAGATTCTGGAAAATTTAAATCACTCTTATGATCTGCATATGATGTACATAAATTCAGCCTCACATTTACTTCTAAAAATTTAAAGATGGCTGTGGCCACTGAAAGGACTGAATAATTAACATCATTGTCTCCTCTTCCAGAGAACTTGGGAAAAACTACCAGCAAATATATGGTGGCCATATCCAGTTCCAGAGGATCAGACAGACAGACAGACAGACAGACAGACAGAGATAAGGATGGCAGGACTGCCTGATTTTACTTTCTTCCTTATCCTTTTTAAAAAATGTTTATTTATTTATTAATTTATTTATTTATGTATTTTTTAGATATAAGTACACTGTAGCTGTCTTAAGATCTCCAGTAGAGGGTGTCAGGTTCTGAAGAATCTAAAACAATCTTCTGGTCTGCATATGATGTACATAAACACAGCCTCAGATATACTTCTAAAAATTTAATGAAGGGTGGGGCCACTGAAAGGGCTCTACAATTAACAGCATTGTCTCCTCTTCCAGAGAACCTGGGATCAACTACCAGCAACTATATGGTGGCTCATCTCCAGTTCCCAGGGATCAGACAGACAGACAGACAGACAAACAGAGATATGGATGGCAGGCCTGCCTGGTCTTTCTTTTTTTCTTATCATTTAATTAAAAAAATGTTTATTTATTTATTTATTTATTTATATATTTATTATATATAAGTACACTGTAGCTGTCTTCAGACACTCCAGAAGAGGGTGTCAGATTATGGAGAATCTAAATCCCTCTTATGGCCTGCATATGATGTACATAAACAGAGCCTCACATACAGTTCTAAACATTTAAAGATGGGTGGGGCCATTGAAAGGGCTCAACAATGAACAGCATTGTCTCCTCTTCCAGAGAACCTCCGATCAACTACCAGCAACTATATGGTGGCCCATCTCCAGTTCCAGGGGATCAGACAGACAGACATACAGACAGTCAGAGATAAGGATGGCAGGCCTGCCTGGTCTTTCTTTCTTTCTTATCCTTTTGAAAAAATGTTTACTTATTTATTTATTTATTTATTTATTTATTTATTTATTAGATATAAGTACACTGTAGCTGTCTTCAGACACTCCAGAAAAGTGTGTCAGATTCTGGAGAATCTAAATCCCTTTTATGGTCTGCATAAGATGTACATAAACACAGACTCATGTATACTTCTAAAAATTTAAAGATGGGTGGGGCCACTGAAAGGGCTCAACAATTAACAACGTTGTCTCCTCTTCCAGAGAACCTGGGATCAACTACCAACAACTATATGGTGGCCCATCCCCAGTTCCATGGGATCAGAACTACAGACAGACAGACAGACAAACAGAGATAAGGAAGGCAGGCCTGCCTGGTCTTTCTTTCTTTCTTATCCTTTTTAAAAAATGTTTATTTATTTATTTATTTATTTATTTATTTATTTATATATTTATTTATTTATTTATTAGATATAGGTACACTGTAGCTGTCTTCAGACTCTCCAGTAGAGGGTGTTAGAATCTGGAGAATCTGAATCCCTCTTATGGTCTGCATATGATGTACATAAACACAGCCTCACATATACTTCTAAAAATTTAAAGAAGGTTGGGGCCACTCTAAAAGCTCAACAATTAACAACATTGTCTCCTCTTACAGAGAACCTGGGATAAACTACCAGCACCTATATGGTGGCCCATCTCCAGTCCAGTGGATCAGACAGACAGACAGACAGAGAGACAGAGATAAGGATGGCAGGCCTGCCTGGTCCTTCTTTATTTCTTATCCTTTAAAAAAATGTTTATTTATTTATTTATTTATTTATTTATTTATTTATTAGATATAAGTACACTGTAGCCGTCTTCAGACACTCCAAGAGAGGGTGTCAGATTCTGGAGAATCTAAATCCCTCTTATGGTCTGCATATGATGTACATAAACACAGCCTCACATATACTTCTAAAAATTTAAAGATGGGTGGGACCACTGAAAGGGCTCAACAATTACCATCACTGTCTCCACTTCCAGAGAACCTGGGATCAACTATCAGCAAGTATATAGTGGCCCACCTCCACGTCCAGGGGATCAGACAGACTGTCAGACAGACAGACAGACAGACAGACAGAGATAAGGATGGCAGGCCTGCCTGGTCTTACATTCTTTCTTATCCTGTTTATAAAATGTTTATTTATTTATTTATTTATTTATTTATTTATTTATTTATTTATTTATTTATTTGATATAAGTACACTGTAGTTGTCTTCAGACACTCCAGAAGAGGGTGTCAGATTCTGGAGAATCTAAATCACATTTATGGTCTGCATATGATGTACATAAACACAGCCTCACATATACTTCTAAATATTTAAAGATGGGTGGGGCCAATGAAAGGGCTCAACAATTAACAGCATTGTCTCCTCTTCCAGAGAACCTGGAATCAACTACCAGCAACACTATGGTGGCCAATCTACAGTTCCAGGGTATCAGACAGTCAGACAGACAGACAGAGATAAGGGTGGCAGGCCTGCCTGGTCTTTCTTACTTTCTTTTCCTTTTTAAAAAATGTTTATTTATTTATTTATTTATTCATTTATTTATTTATGTATGTATTTATTAGATATAAGTAAACTGTAGCTGTCTTCAGACACTCCAGAAGAGGGTGTCAGATTCTGGAGAATCTAAATCCCTCTTATGGTCTGCATATGATGTACATAAACACAGCCTCACATATACTTCTAAAATTTGAAAGATTGGTGGGGCCACAGAAAGGGCTCAACATTTAAAAGCACTGTCTCCTCTTCCAGAGAACCTTGGATAAACTACCAGCAACTATATGGTGGCCCACTTCCAGTTCCAGGGTTTCACACAGACAGACAGACAGACAGAGATAAGGGTGGCAGGCCTGCCTGGTCTTTCTTTCTGTCTTATCCTTTTTAAAAAATGTTTATTTATTTATTTATTTATTTGTTTGTTTATTTATTTATGTATTTATTAGATATAAGTACACTGTAGCTGTCTTCAGAGACTACAGAAGAGGGTGTCAGTTTCTGGAGAATCTAAATCACTCTTATGGTCTGATTATGATGTACATAAACACAGCCTCAGATATACTTCTAAAAATTTAATGAAGGGTGGGGCCACTGAAAGGGCTCAACAATTTACAGCATTGTCTCCTCTTCCAGAGAACCTTGGATAAACTACCAGCAACTATATGGTGGCCCATATCCAGTACCAGAGGATCAGACAGACAGACAGACAGACAGACAGAGATAAGGATGGCAGGCCTGCCAGGTCTTTGTTTCTTTCTTATCCTTTTTAAAAAATGTTTATTTATTTATTTATTTATTTATTTATTTATTTATTTATGTATTTATTAGATATAAGTACACTGTAGCTGTCTTCAGACACTCCAGAAGAGGGTGTCAGATTCTGGAGAATTTAAATCACTCTTATGATCTGCATATGATGTACATAAATTCAGCCTCACATTTACTTCTAAAAATTTAAAGATGGCTGTGGCCACTGAAAGGACTGAACAATTAACATCGTTGTCTCCTCTTCCAGAGAACTTGGGAAAAACTACCAGCAAATATATGGTGGCCCATATCCAGTTCCAGAGGATCAGACAGACAGAAAGACAGACAGACAGAGATAAGGATGGCAGGACTGCCTGATTTTACTTTCTTCCTTATCCTTTTTAAAAAATGTTTATTTATTTATTAATTTATTTATTTATGTATTTTTTAGATATAAGTACACTGTAGCTGTCTTAAGATCTCCAGTAGAGGGTGTCAGGTTCTGAAGATTCTAAAACCATCTTCTGGTCTGCATATGATGTACATAAACACAGCCTCAGATATACTTCTAAAAATTTAATGAAGGGTGGGGCCACTGAAAGGGCTCTACAATTAACAGCATTGTCTCCTCTTCCAGAGAACCTGGGATCAACTACCAGCAACTATATGGTGGCTCATCTCCAGTTCCCAGGGATCAGACAGACAGACAGACAGACAAACAGAGATATGGATGGCAGGCCTGCCTGGTCTTTCTTTTTTTCTTATCATTTAATTAAAAAATGTTTATTTATTTATTTATTTATTTATTTATGTATTTATTATATATAAGTACACTGTAGCTGTCTTCAGACACTCCAGAAGAGGGTGTCAGATTATGGAGAATCTAAATCCCTCTTATGGCCTGCATATGATGTACATAAACAGAGCCTCACATACAGTTCTAAACATTTAAAGATGGGTGGGGCCATTGAAAGGGCTCAACAATGAACAGCATTGTCTCCTCTTCCAGAGAACCTCGGATCAACTACCAGCAACTATATGGTGGCCCATCTCCAGTTCCAGGAGATCAGACAGACAGACATACAGACAGTCAGATATAAGGATGGCAGGCCTGCCTGGTCTTTCTTTCTTTCTTATCCTTTTGAAAAAAATGTTTACTTATTTATTTATTTATTTATTTATTTATTTATTTATTTATTAGATATAAGTACACTGTAGCTGTTTTCAGACACTCCAGAAAAGTGTGTCAGAATCTGGAGAATCTAAATCCCTTTTATGGTCTGCACATGGTGTACCTAAAGAGAGCCTCACATATACTTCAAAAATTTAAAGAAGGGTGGGGCCACTGAAAAAGCTCAACAATTAACAGCATTGTCTCCTCTTCCAGAGAACCTGGGATCAACTACCAGCAACTATATGGTGTCCCATCTCCATTTCTCAGGGATCAGACAGACAGACAGACAGACAGAGCTAAGGAGGGCAGGCCTGCCTTTTCTTTCTTTCTTATCCTTTTAAAAAATGTTTATTTAATTATTTATTTATGTATTTATTAGATATAAGTACACAGTAGCTGTCTTCAGACACTCAAGAAGAGGGTGTCAAATTCAGGAAAATCTAAATCCCTCTTATGGTCTGCATACCTTCAGTGGTGGCTCAAGCTCTTAATGAGAGCACTCTGTAGGCATAGGCAGTCAGTTTCTGAGTTCGAGGCCACCCTGGTGAAAGACAGGGTTAGGCAGGGCTAGGGAAGGCTAGGGAAGGCTAGGGAAGGCTAGGGAAGGCTAGGGTAGGCTAGGCAAGGCTAGGGTAGGCTAGGGTAGGCTAGGGTAGGCTAGGGAAGGTTAGGGTAGGCTAGGGTAGGCTAGGGTAGGCTAGGGTAGGCTAGGGTAGGCTAGGGTAGGCTAGGGTAGGCTAGGGTAGGCTAGGGTAGGCTAGGGAAAGAAAGAAAGACAGAAAGAAAGAAAGGAAGGAAGAAAGAAAGAAAGAAAGAAAGAAAGAAAGAAAGAAAGAAAGAAAGAAAGAAAGAAAGAAAAAGGTTTTATAAAAAGTGTTAAAGTTTTTAAAAATTAAAAAAAAATACCAGATCACCATCACACAGCATTGGCTGTCTTCAGGTGTATCCTTTCAGCCTCCAAAACAAAAAGCAATGGCTGGCTGTCTTCAGGTGTATGCTATTCTCCAGTCTTATTTCCAACCTAAGAGCTGGGCTGAGCTGCCTCATTATGTAATTGCAAACCTTCCTTGGTTTGTCTTTTCCATTTCTAAGACTAACAGGCCTTTTTCTATTTAGAGAATATGCTCATGACTGTACTTTAGATATAGTAAATATAACTGTTGCTTATAAAACTTGTTTTCTAGGAATTTTTAAAGGTCAATGGCAGAGTTTATTTTTTAAAAATATTTTGCATTTATTTATTTGTGTGAGTGATGAAGCTCAGGTCTTCAAACTCGTCAGGAGGTATGATTACCTCCCCTCTCTCTCAACCCCTCTCTCTCCTCTCTCAATGATTGTGTAAGAATGTTTTGCATGTGTATGCTGTGCCCACAGACTCCAGAACAGAGTATTAGATCCCCTGGAACTGGAGATGGGCCACCATATATAATACTGGTAATTGAGCCCAGGTTCTCTGGAAGAGGAGACAATGCTCTTAATTGTTGAGCCCTCTCTGTAGCCACATCTTTCTTTCTTTCTTTTTTTTTGAGTATATGTGAGGCTGTGTTTATATACATCATATGCAGACAATAAGAATGATTTAGATTCTTCAGAATCTGACACCCTCTTCTGGACTGTCTGAAGATAGCTACAGCATACTTAAATATAATAAATATATAAATCTTTAAAAAGAAAAAGAAAAGTAAAAAAGAAAGAACAGGCCTGCCATATGCATGTTCATAGAGGAAAATGGAAGAGACCCCAATCTAACCTCAGCAGGGTGCTTCCTTCTGGATGGTAGCTCACAGTTTCATCCCAGCAAGACAGGCAAATCACTGAGTTCAAGGACAGTAAGGTTCAGGACAGCCAAGGTTAGGAAGGAAAAGGGTCTATGTTGAGAATACAAACCGACAAAAATAAAACTAGGAAAAAGAAGTGACAGTGTAACTTGGGGTAGGGTACCAAAAAGAGAAAGCTTTCTGTTACCACTTACAAACAGCAGTAGACTTGCACCCTTCTGCCCAGGTCCCTGCCTTCCTTTCTAGGAATTCTAAGGATGCCAGGGGGTGGGGCAATCCAGATTAACTTTTTAATAACAAAGACTTGGTCTTTGATGTCTATAGGAAGCCCTTCTCAGTGCCTTTAACTACCACTGAACTTTCAGGGCTGTGACTCAACTGTAACAAGGAACAGGGCTAAGAACCTGCAGCCTTTGAAAACAACTATTTTTTTAAAGAGGGGGACACAAATCAGCAGTAGAACCCCTCAGGTTCAGCCATAATACTTGTTAGGGAAACAGCCTCAATGTCCGGAGCTGAGGTCTCATGGGTGAACTGCTTCAAGCTCTGAGTATCATTGAAAGAAAGAAAAGATATCATGTGGTTGCTTAATTTATTTATTTTATTATTTCTATTTTTTGTTTTCTTTTGTTTTGTTTTAGAAAAGGCCTCAGTCTGTAGCTATGGCTGACCTAGGACAGACTACATGTGTTAATTAGGGTTTCACAGCTGAGAAACAGACCATACCTATGTAAGACTTAGAAAACCCAACAGTCAGTGGTGGCTTGAGATCTTAATGAGAGCACTCTGGAGGCAGAAGCAGTCAGTTTCTGAGTTCGAGGCCAGCCTGGTTAAAGACAGGGATAGGCAGGGCTAGGCAAGGCAGGGCTGGGCTAGGCTAGGCAAGGCAAGGGGCTAGGCTAGGCTATGCAAGGGGCTAGGCAAGACAGACAGACAGAGAGAAAGACAGACAAGGATGGAAGGCCTGCCTGGTTTTTCTTTCTTCTTTATCCCTTTTAAAAAATGTTTGTTTATTTATTTATTTATTTATTTATGTATGTATTTATTAGATATAAGTACACTGTAGCTGTCTTCAGACACTCCAGAAGAGTGTGTCAGATTCTGGAGAATCTAAATCCCTCTTATGGTCTGCATATGATGTACAAAAACACAGCCTCACATATACTTCTAAAAATTTAAAGATGGGTGGGGCCACTGAAAGGGCTCAACAATTAACAGCATTGTCTCCTCTTCCAGAGAACCTGGGATCAACTACCAGCAACTATAAGGTAGCCCATCTCCAGTTCCCGGGGATCAGACAGACAGACAGACAGACAGAGATAAGGATGGCAGGCCTGCCTGGTCTTTCTTTCTTACTTATCCTTTTTAAAACAAGTTTATTTCTTTATTTATGTATTTATTAGATATAATTACATTGTAGCTGTCTTCAGACACTCCAGAAGAGTGTGTCAGATTCTGGAGAATCTAAATCCCTCTTATGGTCTGCATATGATGTACATAAACACAGCCTCACATATACTTCTAAAAATTTAAAGATGGGTGGGGCCACTGTAAGGGCTCAACAATTAACAGCATTGTCTCCTCTTCCAGAGAACCTGGGATCAAGTACCAGCAAAAATATGGTGGCCCATCTCCAGTTTCAGGGGATCAGACAGACAGACAGAAAAACAGACAAGGATGGCAGGCCTGCCTGGTTTTTCTTTCTTTCTTATCCTTTTTAAAACATGTTTATTTATTTATTTATGTATTTATTAGATATAAGTACACTGTAGCTGTCTTCAGACACTCCAGAAGAGGGATCAGATTCTGGAGAATGTAAATCCCTCTTATGGTCTGCATATGATGTACATAAACACAGCCTCACAAATACTTCTAAAAATTTAAAGTGGGTGGTGCCACTGAAAGGGCTCAAAAATTTACAGCCTTGTCTCCTCTTGCAGAGAATCTGGGATCAACTACCAGCAACTATATCGTGGCACACTCCAGTTCCAGGGTATCAGACAGACAGACAGACAGACAGAGATAAGGATGGCAGGCCTTCCTGGTCTTTCTTTTTTTCTTATCCTTTTTAGTAATGCTTATTTATTTATTTATTTATGTATTTATTAGATATAAGTACACTGTAGCTGTCTTCAGACACTCCAGAAGAGAGTGTCAGATTCTGGAGAATCTAAATCCCTCTTATTGTCTGCATATGATGTACATAAACACAGCCTCACATTTACTTCTAAAAATTAAAGATGGGTGTTGCCACTGAACGGCTCAAAAATTAACAGCATTGTCTCCACTTCCAGAGAACCTGAGATCAACTACCAGCAACTATATGGTGGCCCATCTCCAGTTCCAGGGGATCAGACAGAGAGACAGACATACAGACAGATAGAGATAAGGATGGCAGGCCTGCTTCGTCTTTCTTTCTTTCTTATCCTTTTTAAGAAATGTTTATTTATTTATTTATGTATTTATTAGATAAAAGTACACTGTAGCTATCTTCAGACACTCCAGAAGAGGGTGTCAGATTCTGGAGAATCTAAATCCCTCTTATGGTCTGCATATGATGTACATAAACACAGCCTCACATATACTTCTAAAAATTTACAGATGGGTGGAGCCACTGAAAGGGCTCAACAATTAACCGCATTGTCTCCTCTTCCAGAGAACCTGGGTTCAACTTCCAGCACCTATATGGTGGCCCATCTCCAGTTCCAGGGTATCAGACAGATAGACAGACAGACAGACAGAGAGACAGAGATAAGGAAGGCAGGCCTCCCTGGTCTTTCTTTCTTTCTTATCCTTTTTAAAAAATGTTTATTTATATATTTATTTATTTATTTATTTATTTATTTATTTATTTATTTATTAGATATAAGTACACTGTGTCTGTCTTCAGACACTCCAGAAGATGGTGTCAGATTCTGGAGAATCTAAATCCCTCTTATGGTCTGTATATGATGTACATAAACACAGCCTCACATATACTTCAAAAATTTAAAGATGTATGGGGTCACTGAAAGGGCTCAACAATTAACAGCATTATCTCCTCTTCCAGACAACCTGGGATCAACTACCAGCAACTATATGGTGGCTCATCTCCAGTTCTAAGGTATCAGACAGAAAGACAGACAGACAGACAGACAAGGGTGGCAGGCCTGCCTGGTTTTTTTTCTTTCTCATCCTTTTTAAAAATGTTTATTTATTTATTTATGTATTTATTAAATATAAGTACACTTTAGCGGTCTTCAGACACTCCAGGAGAGGGTGTCAGATTCTGGATAATCTAAATCCCTCTTATGGTGTGCATATGATGTACATAAACACAGACTCACATTTACTTCCAAAAATTTAAAGATGTGTGGGGCCACTGAAAGGGCTCAACCATTAACAGCATTGTCTCCTCTTCCAGAGAACCTGGGATCAACTACCAGCAACTATATTGTGGCCCATCTCCAGTTCCAGTGGATCAGAAAGACAGACAGACAGACAGACAGAGATAAGGATGCCAGGCCTGCCTGGTCTTTCTTTATTTCTTATCCTTTAAAAAAAATGTTTATTTATTTATTTATTTATTTATTTATTTATTTATTTATTTATTTATGTATTTATTAGATATAAGTACACTGTAGCTGCCTTCAGACACTCCAGAAGAGGGTTTCAGATTCTGGAGAATCTAAATCCCTCTTATGGTCTGCATATGATGTACATAAACACAGCCTCACATATACTTCTAAAAATTTAAAGATTGGTGGGACCACTGAAAGGGCTCAACAATTACCATCACTGTCTCCACTTCCAGAGAACCTGGTATCAACTATCAGCAACTTTATAGTGGCCCAACTCCAGTTCCAGGGGATCAGACAGACTGTCAGACAGACAGACAGAGATAAGGATGGCAGGCTTGCCTGGTCTTTCTTTCTTTCTTATCCTTTTGAAAAAATGTTTGCTTATTTATTTATTTATGTATTTATTAGATGTAAGTACACTGTAGCTGTCTTCAGACACTCCAGAAGACGGTGTCATATTCTGGAGAATCTAAATCCCTCTTTTGGCCTGCATATTATGTACATAAACACAGACTCACGTATACTTCTAAAAATTTAAAGATGTGTGGGGCCACTGAGAAGAATGGGAGGGTAGGGAAGTGGGGGGAGGTATGGGGGACTTTTGGGATAGCATTGGAAATGTAATTGAGGAAAATATGTAATAAAAAAAAACAGTGAAAAACATAACAAAACAATTAACAGCATTGTCTCCTCTTCTAGAGAATCTGGGATCAACTACCAGCAACTATATGGTGGCCCTTCTCCAGTTCCAGGGTATCAGACAGACAGACAGACAGAGATAAGGATGGCAGGCCTGCCTGGTCTTTCTTTCTTTCTTATCCTTTTTAAAAAAATGTTTATTTATATATTTATTTATTTATTTATTTATTTATTTATTTATTTATTTATTAGATATAAGTACACTGTAGCTATCTTTAGACACTCCAGAAGAGGGTGTCAGATTCTGGAGAATCTAAATCCCTCTTACGATCTGCATATGATGTATATAAACACAGCCTCACATTTTCTTCTAAAAATTTAAAGATGGGTGTGGCTTGGAATAAGATGAGTAACCCTGAAAAAGTCAAAAAATGAAAAATCACACTGTAGGATTTGGAATATGGTGAGAAACCCTGAAAAAGTCGAAAAATGAGAAAAGCATGCAGGAGTACCTGGAATATGGTGAGAAACACTGAAAAAGTCTTAAATGAGAATATCACACTCTAGGACTTGGAATATGGTGAGAAACCCTGAAAATGTCGAAAAATGAGAAAATCATGCAGTAGGACCCAGAATATGGAGAGAAACCCTGAAAAAAAAGTCAAAAAATAAGAAAATCACGCAGTAGGACCTGGAAGCTGGTGAGAAACCCTGAAAAAGTCGAAAAATGAGAAAATCAATCTGTAGGATCTGGAATATGGTGAGAAACCCTGAAAAAGTCGAAAAATGAGAAAATCACACTGTAGGACTTGGAATATGGTGAGAAACCCTGAAAAAGTCGAAAAATGAGAAAATCACGCAGTAGGACCTGGGATTTGGTGAGAAACACTGAAAAAGTCTTAAAATAGAAAATCACACTGTAGTACTTGGAATATGGTGAAAAATACTGAAAAAGTCTTAAAATGAGAAAATCACACCTTAGGACCTGGAATATGGTGAGAAACCCTGAAAAGGTCAAAAAATGAGAAAAATCACACTGTAGTACATGGAATATGGGTAGAAACTCTGAAAAAGTCGCAAATTATAAAATGACAGTGTAGGGCCTGGAATATGTTGAGAAAACCTGAAATATTCGAAAAATGAGAAAATGACAATGTAGAACCTGGAATACCGTAAGAAACCTTGAAAAAGTTAAAAAATGAGAAAATCACACTCTAGGACTGGAATATGGTGAGAAACCCTGAAACATCGAAAAATGAGAAAATCATGTAGTAGGACCCAGAATATGGTGAGAAATCCTGAAAAAAGTCGAAAAATGAGAAAATCACGCAGTAGGACCTGGAAGCTGGTGAGAAACCCTGAAAAAGTCGAAAAATGAGAAAATCAAACTGTAGGACCTGGAATATGTTGAGAAACCCTGAAAAATACGAAAAAGGCAAAAATCACACTCTAGGACTTGGAATATGATGAGAAACCGTGAAAAAGTCAAAAAATGAAAAAATCACACTGTAGTACCTGGAATATGGTGAGAAACACTAAAAAAGTATTAAAATGAGAAAATCACCCAGTAGGACCTGGAATGTGGTGAGAAACCCTGAAACAGTCGAAATATAAGAAAATCAAACTTGTAGTACATGCAATATGGTGACAAACACTGAAAAAGTCGAAAAATGAGAATATCACACTCTAGGATTTGGAATATGATGAGAAACCCTGAAAAATTCAAAAAATGAGAAAATCACACTGTAGGACTTGGAATATGGTGAGAAACCCTCAAAAAGTCGAAAAATGAGAAAATCATGCACTAGGACCCAGAATATGATGAGAAACACAGAAAAAGTCTTAAAATGAGAAAATCACACTGTAGGACCTGGAATATGGTAAGAAACCCTGAAAATGTCGAAAAATGAGAAAATGACACAGTAGGAGCTGGAATATGGTGAGAAGTCCTGAAAAAGTCAAAAAAAAAAAAAAGAAATACACACTTGTAGGACTTGCAATATGGTGAGAGACCCTGTAAAAGTCTTAAAATGAGAAAATCACACTGTAGGACTTGGGATATGGTGAGAAACCCTGAAAAAGTCGAAAAATTAGAAAATCAAACTGTAGTACCTGGTATATGGTGAGAAACACTAAAAAAGTATTAAAAAGAGAAAATCACACAGTAGGACCTGGAATATGGTGAGAAACCCTGAAACAGTTCAAAAATAAGAAAATAAAACTTGTAGTACATGCAATATGGTGAGAAACACTGAAAAAGTCGAAAAATGAGAATATCACACTCTAGGACTTGGAATATGATGAGAAACCCAGAAAAAGTCTAAAAATGAGAAAATCACACTGTAGGACTTGGAATATGGTGAGAAACCCTGAAAAAGTCGAAAAATGAGAAAATCACACTGTAGTACCTAGAATATGGTGAGAAACACTGAAAAAGTCTAAAAATAAGATAAAACTTGTAGTACCTGAAATATGATGAGAAACCCTGAAAAAGTCAAAAAATTAGAAAATCAAATTGTAGGAACTGGAATATGCTGAGAATCCCTGAAAAATTCGAAAAATGCGAAAATCACACTCTAGGACTTGGAATACGATGAGAAACCCTGAAAAAATCAAAAAATGATAAAATCACACTGTAGTACCTGGAATATGGTGAGAAACACTGAAAAAGTCTAAAAATAAGATAAAACTTGTAGTACCTGAAATATGGTGAGGAACCCTGAAAAAGTCGAAAAATGAGAAAACCACACTGTAGGACCTGGAATATGGTGAGAAACACTGAAAAATTCAAAAAATGAGAAAATCACACAGTAGGACCTAAATATGGTGAGAAACCGTGAAACAGTCGAAATATAAGAAAATCAAACTTGAAGTACCTGCAATATGGTGAGAAACCCTGAAAAAGTCGAAAAATGAAAAAATCACACTGTAGGATTTGGAATATGATGAGAAACCATGAAAAAGTCAAAAATGAGAAAAATATACTGTAGGAGTTGGAATGTGGTGAGAAAAACTGAAAAAGTCGAAGAATAAGAAAATCACACAAGTAGGACCTCCAATATGGTGAGAAACCCTGAAAAAGTCGAAAAATGAGAAAATTACAGAGTAGGATATGGAATATGGTAAGAAACCCTTTAAAAGTCGGAAAAAGAGAAAATCACACTGTAGGATTTGGAATATGATGAGAAAACCTGAAAAAGTAAAAAAATGAGAAAATCACACTGTAGTACCTGGAATACTGTGAGAAAACACTGAAAAAGTCTAAAAATGAGAAAATCACACAGTAGGACTTGGAATATGGTGAGAAACCCTGAAACAGTCGAAAAATAAGAAAATCAAACTTGTAGTACTTGCAATATGGTGAGAAAACCTGAAAAAGTCGACAAATGAGAAAATCATACTGTAGGACCTGCAATAGGGTGAGAAATTCTGAAAAAGTCAAAAAATGAGAAAATCACACTGTAGGACTTGGAATATGATGAGAAAACCTGAAAAAAATCTAAAAATGAGAAAATCACACTGTAGGAGCTGGAATATGGTGAGAAACCCTGAAAAGTAAAAAAAAGAGAAAAATCACACTGTAGGACCTGGAATATGGTGAGAAAACATGAAAAATTCAAAAAGGAGAAAATCACACTCTAGGACTTGGAATATGATGAGAAAACCTGAAAAAGTCCAAAAATGAGAAAATCACACTGTAGGACTTCGAATATGGTGAGAAACTCTGAAAAAGTCAAAAAATGAGAAAATCACCCTGTAGGACTTGGAATATGGTGAGAAACCCTGAAAAAGTCAAAAAATGAGAAAAATCACACTGTAGTACATGGAATATGGTGAGAAACTCTGAAAAAGTCGCAAATTAGAAAATGACAGTGTAGGACCTGGAATATGTTGAGAAAACCTGAAATATTCAAAAAATGAGAAAATGACAATGTAGAACCTGGAATAAGTAAGAAACCCCGAAAATTTAAAAAAAAGAGAAAATCGCACTGTAGGACCTGGAATATGGTGAGAAACAGTGAAAAAGTCAAAAAATGAGAATATCACACTCTAGGACTTGGAATATGGTGAGAAACCCTGAAAAAGTCAAAACATGAGAAATTCATGCAGTAGGACCCAGAATATGGTGAGAAACCCTGAAAGAAGTCGGAAAATGAGAAAATCAGGCAGTAGGACTTGGAAGCTAGTGAGAAACCCTGAAAAAGACGAAAAATGAGAATAACAAACTGTAGGACCTGGAATATGTTGAGAAACCCTGAAAAATTCGAAAAAAGCAAAAATCACACTCTAGGACTTGGAATGTGATGAGAAATCCTGAAAAAGTAAAAAAATGAGAAAATCACACTGTAGTACCTGGAATATGGTAAAAAAGTATTAAAATGAGAAAATCACACAGTAGGACCTGGAATATGGTGAGAAACTCTGAATAAGTCGAAAACATGAGAAAAATCACGCAGTAGCCTGGAATATGGTGAGAAACCCTGAAAAAGTCGAAAAATGAGAAAATCACGCAGTAGTACTTGGAATATGGTGAGAAACACTGAACAAGTCTTAAAATGAGAAAATCACACTGTAGGACCTGGAATATGGTGAGAAACTCTGAAAATGTCGAAAAATAAGAAATTCACACTTGTAGGACCTGCAATATGGTGAGAAACCCTGAAAAAGTCAAAAAATGAGAAAATCACACTGTAGGACTTGGAATAAAATGAGAAACCGTGAAAAAGACAAAAAATGACAAAAGTACACGGTAGGAGATGGAATATGGAGAGAAACCGTTAAAAAGTAGAAAAATAAGATATACACACTTGTAGGACATGCAATATGGTGAGAGACCCTGAAAAAGTCTTAAATGAGAAAATCACACTATAGTACCTGGAATATGGTGAGAAACCCTGAAAAAGTCCAAAAATAAGAAATTCACACGTGTAGGACCTGCAATATGGTGAGAAACCCTGAAAAAGTTGAAAAATGAGAAAATCACACTGTAGGACTTGGAATAAGATGAGACACCCTGAAAAAGTCAAAAAATGAGAAAATTTCACTGTAGGACTTGGATTAAGATGAGAAACCCTGAAAAAGTTGAAAAATGAGAAAATCACAATGTAGAAGATGGAATATGGTGAGCAATCCTGAAAAAGTCAAAAAATGAGAAAATCACACTGTGGAACCTGGAATATGGTGAGAAACTCTGAAAAAGGCGAAAAATTGGAAAAATCACACTCTAGGACTTGGAATATGATGAGAAACCCTGAAAAAGTCAAAAATAAGAAAATCAGACTGTAGTAGCTGGAATATGGTGAGAAACATGGAAAAAGTCTCAAAATGAGAAAATCACACAGTTGGACCTGCAATAAGGTGAGAAACACTGAAACAGTCGAAAAATAAGAAAATCAAACTTGTAGTCCCTGCAATATGGTGAGAAACCCTGAAAAATTCCAAAAATGAGAAAATCACACTGTAAGATTTAGAATATGATGAGAAACACTGAAAAAGTCAAAAAATGAGAAAAATACACTGAAAGAGTTGGAATATGTTGAGAAACCCTGAAAAAGTCTTAAAATGAGAAAATCGCACTGTTAGACCTGGAATATGGTGAGAAAACCTGAAATATCGAAAAATAAGAAAATCAAACTTGTAGTACCTGTAATATGGTGAGAAACCCTGAAAAAGTCAAAAAATGAGAAAATCACAATATAGGACTTGGAATAAGATGAGAATCTGTGAAAAAGACAAAAAAATGACAAAAACACACTGTAGGAGCTTGAATATGGTGAGAAACCCTGAAAAAGTCCAAAAATAAGAAATTCACACTTGTAGGACCTGCAATATGGTGAGAAACCCTGAAAAAGTCGAAGAATGAGAAAATCACACTGTAGGAGTTGGAATATGGTGAGAAACCCTGAAAAAGTTGAAAAATGAGAAAATCATGGACTTGGACCCAGAATATGATGAGAAACCCAGAAAAAGTCTTAAAATGAGAAAATCACACTGTAGGACCTGGAATAGGGTAAGAAACCCTGAAAATGTCGAAAAATGAGAAAATGACACTGTAGGAGCTGGAATATGTTGAGAAGTCCTGAAAAAAGCCAAAAAAAAAAAAAAAAAAAAAAAGAAATACAAACTTGTAGGACTTGTAGGACTTGCAATATGGTGAGAGACCCTGAAAAAGTCTTAAAATGAGAAAATCACACTGTAGGACTTGGAATATGATGAGAAACCCTGAAGAATTCAAAAAATGAGAAAATCACACTGTAGTACCTGGTATATGGTGAGAAACACTAAAAAAGTATTAAAATGAGAAAATCACACTGTAGGACCTGGAATATGGTGAGAAACCCTGAAACAGTCCAAAAATAAGAAAATAAAACTTGTAGTACATGCAATATGGTAAGAAACACTGAAAAAGTCGAAAAATGAGAATATCACACTGTAGGACTTGGAATATAGTGAGAAACCCTGAAAAAGACGAAAAATGAGAAAAATCACACTGTAGTACATGGAATATGGTGAGAAACACTGAAAAAGTCTAAAAATAAGATAAAACTTGTAGTACCTGAAATATGGTGAGAAACCCTGAAAAAGTCGAAAAATGAGAAAATCACACTGTAGGACTTCGAATATGATGAGAAACCGTGAAAAAGTAAAAAAAATAAGAAAAATACACTATAGGAACTGGAATATGGAGAGAAACCCTGAAAAGGTTAAAAAAATTAGAAAATCACAATTGTAGGACCTCCAATATGGTGAGAAACCCTGAAAAAGTTGAAAAATGAGAAAAACACACTGTAGGACCTGGAATATGGTGAGAAACACTGAAAAATTCAAAAAATGAGAAAATCACACAGTAGGACCTGAAATATGGAGAGAAACCGTGAAACAGTCGAAATATAAGAAAATCAAACTTGAAGTACCTGCAATATGGTGAGAAACCCTGAAAAAGTAGAAAAATGAAAAAATCACACTGTAGGATTTGGAATATGATGAGAAACCATGAAAAAGTCAAAAATGAGAAAAATATACTGTAGGAGTTGGAATGTGGTGAGAAAACCTGAAAAAGTCGAAGAATAAGAAAATCACACAAGTAGGACCTCCAATATGGTGAGAAACCCTGAAAAAGTCGAAAAATGAGACAATTACAGACTAGGACATGGAATATGGTAAGAAACCCTTTAAAAGTCGGAAAAAGAGAAAATCACACTGTAGGATATGGAATATGATGGGAAAACCTGAAAAAGTAAAAAAATGAGAAAATCACACTGTAGTACCTGGAATATTGTGAGAAAACACTGAAAAAGTCTAAAAATGAGAAAATCACCCTGTAGGATTTGGAATATGGTGAGAAAAGCTGAAAAAGTCAAAAAATGAGAAAAATCACACTGTAGTACATGGAATATGGTGAGAAACTCTGAAAAAGTCGCAAATTAGAAAATGACAGTGTAGGACCTGGAATATGTTGAGAAAACCTGAAATATTCAAAAAATGAGAAAATGACAATGTAGAACCTGGAATAAGTAAGAATCCCCGAAAATTTTAAAAAAAGAGAAAATCGCACTGTAGGACCTGGAATATGGTGAGAAACAGTGAAAAAGTCAAAAAATGAGAATATCACACTCTAGGACTTGGAATATGGTGAGAAACCCTGAAAAAGTCAAAACATGAGAAATTCATGCAGTAGGACCCAGAATATGGTGAGAAACCCTGAAAGAAGTCGGAAAATGAGAAAATCAGGCAGTAGGACTTGGAAGCTAGTGAGAAACCCTGAAAAAGACGAAAAGTGAGAATAACAAACTGTAGGACTGGAATATGTTGAGAAACCCTGAAAATTCGAAAAAAGCAAAAATCACACTCTAGGACTTGGAATGTGAT
>NW_028228015.1:0-39905 GCF_978045245.1 Mus caroli | reverse complement strand
ACATTGTATATGAGTGAGTTGCACTGAAAAACTTAGAATTTACTGAAAAACCCGCATTAGACGAAATGCACAGTGTAGTGCATTGTATATGAGTGAGTTGCACTGAAAAACTTAGAATTTACTGAAAAAACCCGCATTAGACGAAATGCACAGTGTAGTACATTGTATATGAGTGAGTTGCACTGAAAAACTTAGAATTTACTGAAAAACCCGCATTAGACGAAATGCACAGTGTAGTACTGTTGCGGCCCGCCCGCGGTCCACAACACGAACGGTTCACTGAGAATGGCAGTTCCCTGCAAAGAGAGGTAACTAGATAGGGCGGAAGAAACAATGGAGTCAAGACAAGACTCTGATCAAGACTCAATTTAATATTTCCAGACACTCAGTTTATAAAGGAAGGGGGAGGGAACCCAATTTCCCGCCAAGTAACTCAGGGTCCAGTAGCAGGAGGAACACGTGTGTGCCTCCAGGCAGCAGAGGGCAGGTTCCAGCAGTGGGCGTGGCAGGACGAATGAGCCGGTAGCTCCACCCTAGAGCAGGCAGGTTCCAGGCTGGGGGGAAGGGAGACCACATTTCCCCCCATTAGATAACAAAACAAAAATAAAAAAGGGGTGGCCTGTGGCAGAAAAATTATCTATGTTCAATAGTTCTGCCTGAGTTCCTAGGGCTAAAGAAAAAACCTATTTCCGTGGGATTCCCTAACTATTCTAATGGTAAACTGTATCTGGCTGAGACTGTCTTAAAAGCACTGACTGAAATACCAGCACTGGGCTGTAGGCTCTGACTTTATAATGCTAATTAGTGCTGAATAGGTAGCTACCTGTTTGCCTTTTAAGTAGGGCGTTGGAACCCTGGCTGAGTTTAGCTAAACAATTTTAGAATAACACTGAACTGATAATTATCCACAATTTTGGGTGACAGGCAGGGGGACAGTGAGAAGAGGTTAAGACCAGCTCTTTAGTACAAGGCCAATTGGCTTTTTTATTTTTTGGGTGGGAGGCAGTGAAGGGCCTGCTCTTACAACAGCAAGGTCTCCAATCTCTCTCCCCCCTATTAATTAAGTTTAAATAGGCAATGCTTAACAGAGGTGATCAAATGATTTTCTCATCCGTAGATGAGTGGGCCTTTAACCTTGACTTGGGTGGACATTAACCTGATTCCTCCCGTGAGTATTGTAACAACTCACATCTGTGGCTCTTGGTATCTTTTGGGGAGGGGAGGCAGAGCCGTAAGTATTTTGGTTTTTAGCTGGATTCAGATACCAACCTCTTTCAAATCAGGTGTGTCGCACAGGGAACTCAGAAACGGTCAAATTGGACCTTCCCTCCGCAGTACTCTCCTGCGCCAAGCGGTACCCATACCGTATTCATATGATTATGAATCAGTATCGCAATTCTGAGTTATTGCGAGGTCTCTATGTGAGACTTGTCAACCTCAGATTTAGCAAGGCCTAGACAAGAATTACGTCAGTATTAACACCATTAATTTTGGTTAAAATAGGAGCTGAAAGTCTTTCCTCTTCATCCCTGTTATTCCCAGTAGCCTGAGGAACTAAGGACACCTTGCGGTAACAGCAAGGGTGAAAAGCCAGAGGCCAGTTAAGGGACTAAGCCTATATCTATCAAAATAAGAACTAATCTTTGTAAATATATATGAAATTTCTACTTCCCTAGCTCTCCTGGTAAATCTAAATCTTATCTTAGACTGAAAAGCCACATGCTGGGATGTCCCTGGAAGGGAGATTAGCAGAACCACCTGTTTGCTCTTAGGGGCGGAGAACCGGAGAATGTAGAATGACCTGCTTGAGAGAAGGAAGAATACTAAACAATTAGAGTGTAGTAATGTAAATTTTCTGTTTGGAGAAGTCAAGGTACTTTATTTAGATGCAAATTGTAAAGCTAAAGTTAGTCTCAAATTAGAAGTAACTGGGTGCCAGCGGCGTTCCGCTGCAGACTGACCTTTAATGTCAGTTTGCAAAAAGTTTAGGACAAATAAGGTAAAGGCAAGGTGAGCCTTTGGTGACTTTGGGGGATATGCTCTGAATTAACTTTGCTAGGTAATTTAGAATATAGGAATCTCTAATAATTGAACTGAATATTAGACCAGTCTAAGATTGAGTTAGAATGGCTGGTCACACTGAAGAAGAGTGAAAAATCATTATGACTCTATTAAATGACTAATTTTACTAAGTCTGAATATACAGTCTCTGATGTACTATTGCCATAAAGTTAAAAGGCTAGAAGCTAGTCTAAACTGGAAAAATGAAAAGCAAGGATGGATCTAAAACATGAATTTAATCTTTTAGTCCTTTTAATCAGGACACTGAGTTAACTTACCTGTCAGCTCAGCACACGAATTACCAATATGCTTCTGTAGAGTTCTGTGGAGAGAACCTGTTTTTCCCTTTCCTAATAAGGTAGCTGTTTTAGGATCAATCTATAAGCCAATAAGTAGACCCTTTTAAGATACTAAAAAGCACTTATTAAATATTTTAATCTCAAATTTTGAAAATAAAGGTATGTTTTAAATAGTGTGCATGGAAATGCACTAAATAGTATATATGGGGATACAATTTCTCTCTTTTGTCTTTTAAGAGGTTAAAGTTTAAAATTTTACAATATCTAACCTTTTGAATTAATAACTTTTTGGACAAAACATTTTAAATATTTGGCTGTAAAGGGGCAGTGACTAATTGCACTTTCAATTATTTTTCTTAAGGAACGGTTGTAACTAGAAGGCTAGAAAAGTTATTAAGAGTCACACGTGCATAATTTATTTATTTATTAACTAGAAATATGTATAAGCAATTGTAAATTTGAGAATTAATAGTATCTGAGGGACGAACAATTTTAAGTAATTATGAGTTCAGAGATATAGCATTGACTATCAATATATAAATTAAGGTTTGATTGTTCAGCATTTTAAAACACCATCTACAGCACACAACCAGATTATTTGTGCTGGAATAGGGGCAACTGTGTGTCTTAAGACTCCGCTCCACAGCAGCTAGTTGGGCCCACGTGGGCCAAACGATTGGCTGGGAGGATGAGAAAAATGACTTTACAATAATGGTTTTTTTTGGCCAAAGAATTGTCTTGGGCACAACTAATTTTCAATTACCAATTAACAACAATTATAAAAGCTTTTTTTTATTTTTTGTAAAACCTTTTGCAGCAAACCAAAACACCAAATAACAAAAGGATACTGTCTCTGAATCTTTTGGGTGAGAGCAAGGATTTAAGGTAAACTTCCCTTGAGAAGCATTAGTTAATAAAATATTTTCCACGTAGGAAACAATATATACTGAAAGATTAAAACTTTTGGCTTCTTGTAAAGAAGCAGAAACAATAAACATTTTTCTTACATAATGTAAAGCTATATTAGCCATACGTAGAGGCAAAATTTTCTAGTGATTACCAGTTTACTAGAAGCAAAAATCTTTGAATTTAAGCATTATTTTAAACATCTGAATAGATCTGTAACACTGTTAAAAAGAAATTTTCTTGAACACAGGGAAAAACTTTTTTAGGCATTGTTTGCAAAACAAAAGAAAAGGCCACAAGCCGCTCTGGGACTGCCCAGAGCCCTGTATTGACTCAAAGGTAAAATACTTTTTAATCTGAGCATTAATCTTAAATTTGCAATCAAACTGCAAGCTGCAGTCAATGGAACAATGGCAGTTTTAACCATAATTTTTAAGTTTTTGTGCAAGGTTAGGATAATATCTACAAATTTGGGAAAGCAAAACCTATGTTTAAAACAATTTATCACTGTTAAAATCAATATTAGAAGCATTACTATCATATTACGAAGTTTGGATATCAATTAATACCTATGAATACCTATTAAAGCAAGCTTTAACGCTTTAATAAAGAGGCATTGCTTTATATCTTATCTTAAATTTTACTATTTAGGATAGGAACCACATTAATCATTATCTAAACTAGAAATATCTTAAGAGACTCAGCCTCTAGGGCTGCCTTAGGCCACGTGTCGGAAGGACTCTAAACTTGAGTTATCAAATTTAACATTAACCATCTGTAGCAATGTAACAATTATTAATTTTAACCAACAACTTATGAGCTGAAGGCGAAAACATGCAGAGCACATTTTTAATAAAGAACCAAATGAAGCAGTTAATTTTAGACCAATCAGAGAATATTAATCTTTGTAGCTACAATCATAGAATAAAAAGGCACTTTACCATTGTCAAACACATTAATCATGAACCATTTATCAGATTCGAAACTAAGAGGCTGTGTACTCGCTGCTTTTTCTTAAAACGAACATTTTTTCCATCAGGGGCCCTCCTGCCACGTGTCTGGTTTTTGGCTGAAACACGTGGCAGCTCTCGCCCTTGCAGATAAAGTTTTTTATACCATTTTTATTATCCAACATAAAACATAGAACATTCATTCATACAGACTGGACACGAACATACATGAATTGAACACGAGAACAGATTGGTGCACCAGACATAAACAAGACACAAAATGGGGCAGAGTACTCCTGCTATTTGGGACAATTTCCTCCCTCATGATGCAGTTTTTATAACTGCGGCAATCCGCCTGTATTAATTTCCTTTTAATAAACCCTTTCCTTTCTCACACCTAACAATGTAGCTTTTTTCCAGCCACGGCCTACCGCCTGTGCCTAGCTCCTCTTAAGCTTCACTGCTGAACCTAAGTGAACCAGCGCACGGGCTTAACGCTGTCTCAGCTTAGCCCATACCTTCTCCGGTATGAATTTCCTTTATCCTTAAGCAACTCCTGAAAACTAAACACAATCGCCTGATCCATGATTTTGAACCCTTCTTTCTTCCACCTAAGCAGTTTTCTAAAAAACTGCAGCACACCGCCTGTCTCCGTATCTAGTTCCGATTTACGAACTGCTGACCCCAAGCAGAACCAGTGTTGGGTCAGCACTGCTTCAAACTTGTTCATATCCTACCGCATCCCCAGCAACACTCTACAAAACTGAATTTTTTTAGGCTAGCGCTAGCATGTGTACCTGTCCGTTGCTCCGATGCTCCTCCGATACGAAGATTCTTTCCTTTCTTGAAGAGCTCCACACAGCAGTCGTTTCTCTTAACATCCCTCTGCCATTCTTCAGGTCACAGTTCGGGCGCCAACTGTTGCGGCCCGCCCGCGGTCCACAACACGAACGGTTCACTGAGAATGGCAGTTCCCTGCAAAGAGAGGTAACTAGATAGGGCGGAAGAAACAATGGAGTCAAGACAAGACTCTGATCAAGACTCAATTTAATATTTCCAGACACTCAGTTTATAAAGGAAGGGGGAGGGAACACAATTTCCCGCCAAGTAACTCAGGGTCCAGTAGCAGGACGAACACGTGTGTGCCTCCAGGCAGCAGAGGGCAGGTTCCAGCAGTGGGCGTGGCAGGACGAATGAGCCGGTAGCTCCACCCTAGAGCAGGCAGGTTCCAGGCTGGGGGGAAGGGAGACCACATAGTACATTGTATATGAGTGAGTTGCACTGAAAAACTTAGAATTTACTGAAAAACCCGCATTAGACGAAATGCACAGTGTAGTACATTGTATATGAGTGAGTTGCACTGAAAAACTTAGAATTTACTGAAAAACCCGCATTAGACGAAATGCACAGTGTAGTACATTGTATATGAGTGAGTTGCACTGAAAAACTTAGAATTTACTGAAAAACCCGCATTAGACGAAATGCACAGTGTAGTACATTGTATATGAGTGAGTTGCACTGAAAAACTTAGAATTTACTGAAAAACCCGCATTAGACGAAATGCACAGTGTAGTACATAGTATATGAGTGAGTTGCACTGAAAAAACTTAGAATTTACTGAAAAACCCGCATTAGACGAAATGCACAGTGTAGTACATAGTATATGAGTGAGTTGCACTGAAAAACTTAGAATTTACTGAAAAACCCGCATTAGACGAAATGAACAGTGTAGTACATTGTATATGAGTGAGTTGCACTGAAAAACTTAGAATTTACTGAAAAACCCGCATTAGACGAAATGCACAGTGTAGTACATTGTATATGAGTGAGTTGCACTGAAAAACTTAGAATTTACTGAAAAACCCGCATTAGACGAAATAAACAGTGTAGTACATTGTATATGAGTGAGTTGCACTGAAAAACTTAGAATTTACTGAAAAACCCGCCTTAGACGAAATGTACAGTGTAGTACACAGTATATAAGTGAGTTGCACTGAAAAACGTAGAATTTACTGAAAAACCCCCTTTAGACGAAATGCACAGTGTAGTACATTGTATATGAGTGAGTTGTATTGAAAAACTTAGAATTTACTGAAAAACCCGCTTTAGACGAAATGCACAGTGTAGTACATTGTATATGAGTGAGTTGCACTGAAAAACGTAGAATTTACTGAAAAACCCCCTTTAGACGAAATGCACAGTGTAGTACATTGTATATGAGTGAGTTGTATTGAAAAACTTAAAATTTACTGAAAAACGGGCTTTAGACGAAATGCACAGTGTAGTACATTGTATATGAGTGAGTTGCACTGAAAAACTTAGAATTTACTGAAAAACCCGCATTAGACGAAATGCACAGTGTAGTACATTGTATATGAGTGAGTTGCACTGAAAAACTTAGAATTTACTGAAAAACCCGCATTAGACGAAATGCACAGTGTAGTACATTGTATATGAGTGAGTTGCACTGAAAAACTTAGAATTTACTGAAAAACCCGCATTAGACGAAATGCACAGTGTAGTACATTGTATATGAGTGAGTTGCACTGAAAAACTTAGAATTTACTGAAAAACCCGCATTAGACGAAATGTACAGTGTAGTACATAGTATATGAGTGAGTTGCACTGAAAAACTTAGAATTTACTGAAAAACCCGCATTAGACGAAATGCACAGTGTAGTACATAGTATATGAGTGAGTTGCACTGAAAAACGTAGAATTTACTGAAAAACCCGCATTAGACGAAATGCACAGTGTAGTACATAGTATATGAGTGAGTTGCACTGAAAAACTTAGAATTTACTGAAAAACCCGCATTAGACGAAATGAACAGTGTAGTACATTGTATATGAGTGAGTTGCACTGAAAAACTTAGAATTTACTGAAAAACCCGCATTAGACGAAATGCACAGTGTAGTACATTGTATATGAGTGAGTTGCACTGAAAAACTTAGAATTTACTGAAAAACCCGCATTAGACGAAATGAACAGTGTAGTACATTGTATATGAGTGAGTTGCACTGAAAAACGTAGAATTTACTGAAAAACCCGCTTTAGACGAAATGCACAGTGTAGTACATTGTATATGAGTGAGTTGTATTGAAAAACTTAGAATTTACTGAAAAACCGGCATTAGACGAAATGCACAGTGTAGTACATTGTATATGAGTGAGTTGCACTGAAAAACGTAGAATTTACTGAAAAACCCGCATTAGACGAAATGCACAGTGTAGTACATTGTATATGAGTGAGTTGCACTGAAATACTTAGAATTTACTGAAAAACCCGCATTAGACGAAATGAACAGTGTAGTACATTGTATATGAGTGAATTGCACTGAAAAACTTAGAATTTACTGAAAAACCCGCATTAGACGAAATGCACAGTGTAGTACATTGTATATGAGTGAGTTGCACTGAAAAAGTTAGAATTTACTGAAAAACCCGCATTAGACGAAATGCACAGTGTAGTACATTGTATATGAGTGAGTTGCACTGAAAAAGTTAGAATTTACTGAAAAACCCGCATTAGACGAAATGCACAGTGTAGTACATTGTATATGAGGGAGTTGCACTGAAAAACTTAGAATTTACTGAAAAACCCGCATTAGACGAAATGCACAGTGTAGTACATAGTATATGAGTGAGTTGCACTGAAAAACTTAGAATTTACTGAAAAACCCGCATTAGACGAAATGCACAGTGTAGTACATTGTATATGAGTGAGTTGCACTGAAAAACTTAGAATTTACTGAAAAACCCGCATTAGACGAAATGAACAGTGTAGTACATAGTATATGAGTGAGTTGCATTGAAAAATTTAGAATTTACTGAAACACCCGCATTAGACGAAATGCACAGTGTAGTACATTGTATATGAGTGAGTTGCACTGAAAAACTTAGAATTTACTGAAAAACCCGCATTAGACGAAATGCACAGTGTAGTACATTGTATATGAGTGAGTTGCACTGAAAAACTTAGAATTTACTGAAAAACCCGCATTAGACGAAATGCACAGTGTAGTACATTGTATATGAGTGAGTTGCACTGAAAAACTTAGAATTTACTGAAAAACCCGCCTTAGACGAAATGTACAGTGTAGTACACAGTATATAAGTGAGTTGCACTGAAAAACTTAGAATTTACTGAAAAACCCGCATTAGACGAAATGCACAGTGTAGTACATAGTATATGAGTGAGTTGCACTGAAAAACTTAGAATTTACTGAAAAACCCGCATTAGACGAAATGCACAGTGTAGTACATTGTATATGAGTGAGTTGCACTGAAAAACTTAGAATTTACTGAAAAACCCGCATTAGACGAAATGCACAGTGTAGTACATAGTATATGAGTGAGTTGCACTGAAAAACTTAGAATTTACTGAAAAACCCGCATTAGACGAAATGCACAGTGTAGTACATAGTTTATGAGTGAGTTGCACTGAAAAACTTAGAATTTACTGAAAAACCCGCATTAGACGAAATGAACAGTGTAGTACATTGTATATGAGTGAGTTGCACTGAAAAACTTAGAATTTACTGAAAAACCCGCATTAGACGAAATGCACAGTGTAGTACATTGTATATGAGTGAGTTGCACTGAAAAACTTAGAATTTACTGAAAAACCCGCATTAGACGAAATGAACAGTGTAGTACATTGTATATGAGTGAGTTGCACTGAAAAACTTAGAATTTACTGAAAAACCCGCATTAGACGAAATGCACAGTGTAGTGCATTGTATATGAGTGAGTTGCACTGAAAAACTTAGAATTTACTGAAAAACCCGCATTAGACGAAATGCACAGTGTAGTACATTGTATATGAGTGAGTTGCACTGAAAAACGTAGAATTTACTGAAAAACCCGCATTAGACGAAATGCACAGTGTAGTACTGTTGCGGCCCGCCCGCGGTCCACAACACGAACGGTTCACTGAGAATGGCAGTTCCCTGCAAAGAGAGGTAACTAGATAGGGCGGAAGAAACAATGGAGTCAAGACAAGACTCTGATCAAGACTCAATTTAATATTTCCAGACACTCAGTTTATAAAGGAAGGGGGAGGGAACCCAATTTCCCGCCAAGTAACTCAGGGTCCAGTAGCAGGAGGAACACGTGTGTGCCTCCAGGCAGCAGAGGGCAGGTTCCAGCAGTGGGCGTGGCAGGACGAATGAGCCGGTAGCTCCACCCTAGAGCAGGCAGGTTCCAGGCTGGGGGGAAGGGAGACCACATTTCCCCCCATTAGATAACAAAACAAAAATAAAAAAGGGGTGGCCTGTGGCAGAAAAATTATCTATGTTCAATAGTTCTGCCTGAGTTCCTAGGGCTAAAGAAAAAACCTATTTCCGTGGGATTCCCTAACTATTCTAATGGTAAACTGTATCTGGCTGAGACTGTCTTAAAAGCACTGACTGAAATACCAGCACTGGGCTGTAGGCTCTGACTTTATAATGCTAATTAGTGCTGAATAGGTAGCTACCTGTTTGCCTTTTAAGTAGGGCGTTGGAACCCTGGCTGAGTTTAGCTAAACAATTTTAGAATAACACTGAACTGATAATTATCCACAATTTTGGGTGACAGGCAGGGGGACAGTGAGAAGAGGTTAAGACCAGCTCTTTAGTACAAGGCCAATTGGCTTTTTTATTTTTTGGGTGGGAGGCAGTGAAGGGCCTGCTCTTACAACAGCAAGGTCTCCAATCTCTCTCCCCCCTATTAATTAAGTTTAAATAGGCAATGCTTAACAGAGGTGATCAAATGATTTTCTCATCCGTAGATGAGTGGGCCTTTAACCTTGACTTGGGTGGACATTAACCTGATTCCTCCCGTGAGTATTGTAACAACTCACATCTGTGGCTCTTGGTATCTTTTGGGGAGGGGAGGCAGAGCCGTAAGTATTTTGGTTTTTAGCTGGATTCAGATACCAACCTCTTTCAAATCAGGTGTGTCGCACAGGGAACTCAGAAACGGTCAAATTGGACCTTCCCTCCGCAGTACTCTCCTGCGCCAAGCGGTACCCATACCGTATTCATATGATTATGAATCAGTATCGCAATTCTGAGTTATTGCGAGGTCTCTATGTGAGACTTGTCAACCTCAGATTTAGCAAGGCCTAGACAAGAATTACGTCAGTATTAACACCATTAATTTTGGTTAAAATAGGAGCTGAAAGTCTTTCCTCTTCATCCCTGTTATTCCCAGTAGCCTGAGGAACTAAGGACACCTTGCGGTAACAGCAAGGGTGAAAAGCCAGAGGCCAGTTAAGGGACTAAGCCTATATCTATCAAAATAAGAACTAATCTTTGTAAATATATATGAAATTTCTACTTCCCTAGCTCTCCTGGTAAATCTAAATCTTATCTTAGACTGAAAAGCCACATGCTGGGATGTCCCTGGAAGGGAGATTAGCAGAACCACCTGTTTGCTCTTAGGGGCGGAGAACCGGAGAATGTAGAATGACCTGCTTGAGAGAAGGAAGAATACTAAACAATTAGAGTGTAGTAATGTAAATTTTCTGTTTGGAGAAGTCAAGGTACTTTATTTAGATGCAAATTGTAAAGCTAAAGTTAGTCTCAAATTAGAAGTAACTGGGTGCCAGCGGCGTTCCGCTGCAGACTGACCTTTAATGTCAGTTTGCAAAAAGTTTAGGACAAATAAGGTAAAGGCAAGGTGAGCCTTTGGTGACTTTGGGGGATATGCTCTGAATTAACTTTGCTAGGTAATTTAGAATATAGGAATCTCTAATAATTGAACTGAATATTAGACCAGTCTAAGATTGAGTTAGAATGGCTGGTCACACTGAAGAAGAGTGAAAAATCATTATGACTCTATTAAATGACTAATTTTACTAAGTCTGAATATACAGTCTCTGATGTACTATTGCCATAAAGTTAAAAGGCTAGAAGCTAGTCTAAACTGGAAAAATGAAAAGCAAGGATGGATCTAAAACATGAATTTAATCTTTTAGTCCTTTTAATCAGGACACTGAGTTAACTTACCTGTCAGCTCAGCACACGAATTACCAATATGCTTCTGTAGAGTTCTGTGGAGAGAACCTGTTTTTCCCTTTCCTAATAAGGTAGCTGTTTTAGGATCAATCTATAAGCCAATAAGTAGACCCTTTTAAGATACTAAAAAGCACTTATTAAATATTTTAATCTCAAATTTTGAAAATAAAGGTATGTTTTAAATAGTGTGCATGGAAATGCACTAAATAGTATATATGGGGATACAATTTCTCTCTTTTGTCTTTTAAGAGGTTAAAGTTTAAAATTTTACAATATCTAACCTTTTGAATTAATAACTTTTTGGACAAAACATTTTAAATATTTGGCTGTAAAGGGGCAGTGACTAATTGCACTTTCAATTATTTTTCTTAAGGAACGGTTGTAACTAGAAGGCTAGAAAAGTTATTAAGAGTCACACGTGCATAATTTATTTATTTATTAACTAGAAATATGTATAAGCAATTGTAAATTTGAGAATTAATAGTATCTGAGGGACGAACAATTTTAAGTAATTATGAGTTCAGAGATATAGCATTGACTATCAATATATAAATTAAGGTTTGATTGTTCAGCATTTTAAAACACCATCTACAGCACACAACCAGATTATTTGTGCTGGAATAGGGGCAACTGTGTGTCTTAAGACTCCGCTCCACAGCAGCTAGTTGGGCCCACGTGGGCCAAACGATTGGCTGGGAGGATGAGAAAAATGACTTTACAATAATGGTTTTTTTTGGCCAAAGAATTGTCTTGGGCACAACTAATTTTCAATTACCAATTAACAACAATTATAAAAGCTTTTTTTTATTTTTTGTAAAACCTTTTGCAGCAAACCAAAACACCAAATAACAAAAGGATACTGTCTCTGAATCTTTTGGGTGAGAGCAAGGATTTAAGGTAAACTTCCCTTGAGAAGCATTAGTTAATAAAATATTTTCCACGTAGGAAACAATATATACTGAAAGATTAAAACTTTTGGCTTCTTGTAAAGAAGCAGAAACAATAAACATTTTTCTTACATAATGTAAAGCTATATTAGCCATACGTAGAGGCAAAATTTTCTAGTGATTACCAGTTTACTAGAAGCAAAAATCTTTGAATTTAAGCATTATTTTAAACATCTGAATAGATCTGTAACACTGTTAAAAAGAAATTTTCTTGAACACAGGGAAAAACTTTTTTAGGCATTGTTTGCAAAACAAAAGAAAAGGCCACAAGCCGCTCTGGGACTGCCCAGAGCCCTGTATTGACTCAAAGGTAAAATACTTTTTAATCTGAGCATTAATCTTAAATTTGCAATCAAACTGCAAGCTGCAGTCAATGGAACAATGGCAGTTTTAACCATAATTTTTAAGTTTTTGTGCAAGGTTAGGATAATATCTACAAATTTGGGAAAGCAAAACCTATGTTTAAAACAATTTATCACTGTTAAAATCAATATTAGAAGCATTACTATCATATTACGAAGTTTGGATATCAATTAATACCTATGAATACCTATTAAAGCAAGCTTTAACGCTTTAATAAAGAGGCATTGCTTTATATCTTATCTTAAATTTTACTATTTAGGATAGGAACCACATTAATCATTATCTAAACTAGAAATATCTTAAGAGACTCAGCCTCTAGGGCTGCCTTAGGCCACGTGTCGGAAGGACTCTAAACTTGAGTTATCAAATTTAACATTAACCATCTGTAGCAATGTAACAATTATTAATTTTAACCAACAACTTATGAGCTGAAGGCGAAAACATGCAGAGCACATTTTTAATAAAGAACCAAATGAAGCAGTTAATTTTAGACCAATCAGAGAATATTAATCTTTGTAGCTACAATCATAGAATAAAAAGGCACTTTACCATTGTCAAACACATTAATCATGAACCATTTATCAGATTCGAAACTAAGAGGCTGTGTACTCGCTGCTTTTTCTTAAAACGAACATTTTTTCCATCAGGGGCCCTCCTGCCACGTGTCTGGTTTTTGGCTGAAACACGTGGCAGCTCTCGCCCTTGCAGATAAAGTTTTTTATACCATTTTTATTATCCAACATAAAACATAGAACATTCATTCATACAGACTGGACACGAACATACATGAATTGAACACGAGAACAGATTGGTGCACCAGACATAAACAAGACACAAAATGGGGCAGAGTACTCCTGCTATTTGGGACAATTTCCTCCCTCATGATGCAGTTTTTATAACTGCGGCAATCCGCCTGTATTAATTTCCTTTTAATAAACCCTTTCCTTTCTCACACCTAACAATGTAGCTTTTTTCCAGCCACGGCCTACCGCCTGTGCCTAGCTCCTCTTAAGCTTCACTGCTGAACCTAAGTGAACCAGCGCACGGGCTTAACGCTGTCTCAGCTTAGCCCATACCTTCTCCGGTATGAATTTCCTTTATCCTTAAGCAACTCCTGAAAACTAAACACAATCGCCTGATCCATGATTTTGAACCCTTCTTTCTTCCACCTAAGCAGTTTTCTAAAAAACTGCAGCACACCGCCTGTCTCCGTATCTAGTTCCGATTTACGAACTGCTGACCCCAAGCAGAACCAGTGTTGGGTCAGCACTGCTTCAAACTTGTTCATATCCTACCGCATCCCCAGCAACACTCTACAAAACTGAATTTTTTTAGGCTAGCGCTAGCATGTGTACCTGTCCGTTGCTCCGATGCTCCTCCGATACGAAGATTCTTTCCTTTCTTGAAGAGCTCCACACAGCAGTCGTTTCTCTTAACATCCCTCTGCCATTCTTCAGGTCACAGTTCGGGCGCCAACTGTTGCGGCCCGCCCGCGGTCCACAACACGAACGGTTCACTGAGAATGGCAGTTCCCTGCAAAGAGAGGTAACTAGATAGGGCGGAAGAAACAATGGAGTCAAGACAAGACTCTGATCAAGACTCAATTTAATATTTCCAGACACTCAGTTTATAAAGGAAGGGGGAGGGAACACAATTTCCCGCCAAGTAACTCAGGGTCCAGTAGCAGGACAAACACGTGTGTGCCTCCAGGCAGCAGAGGGCAGGTTCCAGCAGTGGGCGTGGCAGGACGAATGAGCCGGTAGCTCCACCCTAGAGCAGGCAGGTTCCAGGCTGGGGGGAAGGGAGACCACATAGTACATTGTATATGAGTGAGTTGCACTGAAAAACTTAGAATTTACTGAAAAACCCGCATTAGACGAAATGCACAGTGTAGTACATTGTATATGAGTGAGTTGCACTGAAAAACTTAGAATTTACTGAAAAACCCGCATTAGACGAAATGCACAGTGTAGTACATTGTATATGAGTGAGTTGCACTGAAAAACTTAGAATTTACTGAAAAACCCGCATTAGACGAAATGCACAGTGTAGTACATTGTATATGAGTGAGTTGCACTGAAAAACTTAGAATTTACTGAAAAACCCGCATTAGACGAAATGCACAGTGTAGTACATTGTATATGAGTGAGTTGCACTGAAAAAATTAGAATTTACTGAAAAAACCCGCATTAGACGAAATGCACAGTGTAGTACATTGTATATGAGTGAGTTGCACTGAAAAACTTAGAATTTACTGAAAAACCCGCATTAGACGAAATGCACAGTGTAGTACATTGTATATGAGTGAGTTGCACTGAAAAACTTAGAATTTACTGAAAAACCCGCATTAGACGAAATGCACAGTGTAGTACATTGTATATGAGTGAGTTGCACTGAAAAACTTAGAATTTACTGAAAAACCCGCATTAGACGAAATGCACAGTGTAGTACATTGTATATGAGTGAGTTGCACTGAAAAACTTAGAATTTACTGAAAAACACGCATTAGACGAAATGCACAGTGTAGTACATTGTATATGAGTGAGTTGCATTGAAAAACTTAGAATTTACTGAAAAACCCGCATTAGACGAAATGCACAGTGCAGTACATTGTATATGAGTGAGTTGCACTGAAAAACTTAGAATTTACTGAAAAACCCGCATGAGACGAAATGCACAGTGTAGTACATTGTATATGAGTGAGTTGCACTGAAAAACTTAGAATTTACTGAAAAACCCGCATCAGACGAAATGCACAGTGTAGTACATTGTATATGAGTGAGTTGCACTGAAAAACTTAGAATTTACTGAAAAACCCGCATTAGACGAAATGCACAGTGTAGTACATAGTATATGAGTGAGTTGCACTGAAAAACTTAGAATTTACTGAAAAACCCGCATTAGACGAAATACACAGTGTAGTACATAGTATATGAGTGAGTTGCACTGAAAAACTTAGAATTTACTGAAAAACCCGCATTAGACGAAATGCACAGTGTAGTACATTGTATATGAGTGAGTTGCACTGAAAAATTTAGAATTTACTGAAAAACCCGCATTAGACGAATTGCACAGTGTAGTACATTGTATATGAGTGAGTTGCACTGAAAAACTTAGAATTTACTGAAAAACCCGCATTCGACGAAATGCACAGTGTAGTACATTGTATATGAGTGAGTTGCACTGAAAAACTTAGAATTTACTGAAAAACCCGCATTAGACGAAATGCACAGTGTAGTACATTGTATATGAGTGAGTTGCACTGAAAAACTTAGAATTTACTGAAAAACCCGCATTAGACGAAATGCACAGTGTAGTACATTGTATATGAGTGAGTTACACTGAAAAACTTAGAATTTACTGAAAAACCCGCATTAGACGAAATGCACAGTGTAGTACATTGTATATGAGTGAGTTGCAATGAAAAATTTAGAATTTACTGAAAAACCCGCATTAGACGAAATGCACAGTGTAGTACATTGTATATGAGTGAGTTGCACTGAAAAACTTAGAATTTACTGAAAAACCCGCATTAGACGAAATGAACAGTGTAGTACATTGTATATGAGTGAGTTGCACTGAAAAACGTAGAATTTACTGAAAAACCCGCTTTAGACGAAATGCACAGTGTAGTGCATTGTATAAGAGTGAGTTGTATTGAAAAACTTAGAATTTACTGAAAAACCCGCATTAGACGAAATGCACAGTGTAGTACATTGTATATGAGTGAGTTGCACTGAAAAACTTAGAATTTACTGAAAAACCCGCATTAGACGAAATGCACAGTGTAGTACATTGTATATGAGTGAGATGCACTGAAAAAATTAGAATTTACTGAAAAACCCGCATTAGACTAAATGTACAGTGTAGTACATAGTATATGAGTGAGTTGCACTGAAAAACTTAGAATTTACTGAAAAACCCGCATTAGACGAAATGCACAGTGTAGTACATAGTATATGAGTGAGTTGCACTGAAAAAACTTAGAATTTACTGAAAAACCCGCATTAGACGAAATGCACAGTGTAGTACATAGTATATGAGTGAGTTGCACTGAAAAACTTAGAATTTACTGAAAAACCCGCATTAGACGAAATGAACAGTGTAGTACATTGTATATGAGTGAGTTGCACTGAAAAACTTAGAATTTACTGAAAAAACCGCATTAGACAAAATGCACAGTGTAGTACATTGTATATGAGTGAGTTGCACTGAAAAACTTAGAATTTACTGAAAAACCCGCATTAGACGAAATGAACAGTGTAGTACATTGTATATGAGTGAGTTGCACTGAAAAACTTAGAATTTACTGAAAAAAGCATTAGGACGAAATGCACAGTGTAGTAAATTGTATATGAGTGAGTTGCACTGAAAAACTTAGAATTTACTGAAAACCCCGCATTAGACGAAATGCACAGTGTAGTACATTGTATATGAGTGAGTTGCACTGAAAAACTTAGAATTTACTGAAAAACCCGCATTAGACGAAATGCACAGTGTAGTACATTGTATATGAGTGAGTTGCACTGAAAAACTTAGAATTTACTGAAAAACCGCGCATTAGACGAAATGCACAGTGTAGTACATTGTATATGAGTGAGTTGCACTGAAAAACTTAGAATTTACTGAAAAACCCGCATTAGACGAAATGCACAGTGTAGTACATTGTATATGAGTGAGTTGCACTGAAAAACTTAGAATTTACTGAAAAACACGCATTAGACGAAATGCACAGTGTAGTACATTGTATATGAGTGAGTTGCACTGAAAAACTTAGAATTTACTGAAAAAACCCGCATTAGACGAAATGCACAGTGTAGTACATTGTATATGAGTGAGTTGCACTGAAAAACTTAGAATTTACTGAAAAAACCCGCATGAGACGAAATGCACAGTGTAGTACATTGTATATGAGTGAGTTTGCACTGAAAAACTTAGAATTTACTGAAAAACCCGCATCAGACGAAATGCACAGTGTAGTACATTGTATATGAGTGAGTTGCACTGAAAAACTTAGAATTTACTGAAAAACCCGCATTAGACGAAATGCACAGTGTAGTAACATAGTATATGAGTGAGTTGCACTGAAAAACTTAGAATTTACTGAAAAACCCGCATTAGACGAAATACACAGTGTAGTACATAGTATATGAGTGAGTTGCACTGAAAAACTTAGAATTTACTGAAAAACCCGCATTAGACGAAATGCACAGTGTAGTACATTGTATATGAGTGAGTTGCACTGAAAAATTTAGAATTTACTGAAAAACCCGCATTAGACGAATTGCACAGTGTAGTACATTGTATATGAGTGAGTTGCACTGAAAAACTTAGAATTTACTGAAAAAACCCGCATTCGACGAAATGCACAGTGTAGTACATTGTATATGAGTGAGTTGCACTGAAAAACTTAGAATTTACTGAAAAACCCGCATTAGACGAAATGCACAGTGTAGTACATTGTATATGAGTGAGTTGCACTGAAAAACTTAGAATTTACTGAAAAACCCGCATTAGACGAAATGCACAGTGTAGTACATTGTATATGAGTGAGTTGCACTGAAAACTTAGAATTTACTGAAAAACCCGCATTAGACGAAATGCACAGTGTAGTACATTGTATATGAGTGAGTTGCAATGAAAAATTTAGAATTTACTGAAAAACCCGCATTAGACGAAATGAACAGTGTAGTACATTGTATATGAGTGAGTTGCACTGAAAAACTTAGAATTTACTGAAAAACCCGCATTAGACGAAATGAACAGTGTAGTACATTGTATATGAGTGAGTTGCACTGAAAAACGTAGAATTTACTGAAAAACCCGCTTTAGACGAAATGCACAGTGTAGTGCATTGTATAAGAGTGAGTTGTATTGAAAAACTTAGAATTTACTGAAAAACCCGCATTAGACGAAATGCACAGTGTAGTACATTGTATATGAGTGAGTTGCACTGAAAAACTTAGAATTTACTGAAAAACCCGCATTAGACGAAATGCACAGTGTAGTACATTGTATATGAGTGAGATGCACTGAAAAAATTAGAATTTACTGAAAAACCCGCATTAGACGAAATGTACAGTGTAGTACATAGTATATGAGTGAGTTGCACTGAAAAACTTAGAATTTACTGAAAACCCGCATTAGACGAAATGCACAGTGTAGTACATAGTATATGAGTGAGTTGCACTGAAAAAACTTAGAATTTACTGAAAAACCCGCATTAGACGAAATGCACAGTGTAGTACATAGTATATGAGTGAGTTGCACTGAAAAACTTAGAATTTACTGAAAAACCCGCATTAGACGAAATGAACAGTGTAGTACATTGTATATGAGTGAGTTGCACTGAAAAACTTAGAATTTACTGAAAAAACCGCATTAGACAAAATGCACAGTGTAGTACATTGTATATGAGTGAGTTGCACTGAAAAACTTAGAATTTACTGAAAAACCCGCATTAGACGAAATGAACAGTGTAGTACATTGTATATGAGTGAGTTGCACTGAAAAACTTAGAATTTACTGAAAAAACCCGCATTAGACGAAATGCACAGTGTAGTAAATTGTATATGAGTGAGTTGCACTGAAAAACTTAGAATTTACTGAAAAACCCGCATTAGACGAAATGCACAGTGTAGTACATTGTATATGAGTGAGTTGCACTGAAAAACTTAGAATTTACTGAAAAACCCGCATTAGACGAAATGCACAGTGTAGTACATTGTATATGAGTGAGTTGCACTGAAAAACTTAGAATTTACTGAAAAACCCGCATTAGACGAAATGCACAGTGTAGTACATTGTATATGAGTGAGTTGCACTGAAAAACTTAGAATTTACTGAAAAACCCGCATTAGACGAAATGCACAGTGTAGTACATTGTATATGAGTGAGTTGCACTGAAAAACTTAGAATTTACTGAAAAACACGCATTAGACGAAATGCACAGTGTAGTACATTGTATATGAGTGAGTTGCGCTGAAAAACTTAGAATTTACTGAAAAACCCGCATTAGACGAAATGCACAGTGTAGTACATTGTATATGAGTGAGTTGCACTGAAAAACTTAGAATTTACTGAAAAACCCACATTAGACGAAATGCACAGTGTAGTACATTGTATATGAGTGAGTTGCACTGAAAAACTTAGAATTTACTGAAAAACCCGCATCAGACGAAATGCACAGTGTAGTACATTGTATATGAGTGAGTTTCACTGAAAAAATTAGAATTTACTGAAAAACCCGCATTAGAAGAAATGCACAGTGTAGTACATAGTATATGAGTGAGTTGCACTGAAAAACTAAGAATTTACTGAAAAACCCGCATTAGAGGAAATGCACAGTGTAGTACATTGTATATGAGTGAGTTGCACTGAAAAACTTAGAATTTACTGAAAAACCCGCATTAGACGAAATGCACAGTGTAGTACATTGTATATGAGTGAGTTGCACTGAAAAACTTAGAATTTACTGAAAAACCCGCATTAGACGAAATGCACAGTGTAGTACATTGTATATGAGTGAGTTGCACTGAAAAACTTAGGAATTTACTGAAAAACCCGCATTAGACGAAATGCACAGTGTAGTACATTGTATATGAGTGAGTTGCACTGAAAAACTTAGAATTTACTGAAAAACCCCGCATTAGACGAAATGCACAGTGTAGTACATAGTATATGAGTGAGTTGCACTGAAAAACTTAGAATTTACTGAAAAACCCGCATTAGACGAAATGCACAGTGTAGTACATTGTATATGAGTGAGTTGCACTGAAAAACTTAGAATTTACTGAAAAACCCGCATGAGACGAAATGCACAGTGTAGTACATTGTATATGAGTGAGTTGCACTGAAAAACTTAGAATTTACTGAAAAACCCGCATCAGACGAAATGCACAGTGTAGTACATTGTATATGAGTGAGTTGCACTGAAAAACTTAGAATTTACTGAAAAACCCGCATTAGACGAAATGCACAGTGTAGTACATAGTATATGAGTGAGTTGCACTGAAAAACTTAGAATTTACTGAAAAACCCGCATTAGACGAAATACACAGTGTAGTACATAGTATATGAGTGAGTTGCACTGAAAAACTTAGAATTTACTGAAAAACCCGCATTAGACGAAATGCACAGTGTAGTACATTGTATATGAGTGAGTTGCACTGAAAAATTTAGAATTTACTGAAAAACCCGCATTAGACGAAATGCACAGTGTAGTACATTGTATATGAGTGAGTTGCACTGAAAAACTTAGAATTTACTGAAAAACCCGCATTAGACGAAATGCACAGTGTAGTACATTGTATATGAGTGAGTTGCACTGAAAAACTTAGAATTTACTGAAAAACCCCGCATTAGACGAAATGAACAGTGTAGTACATTGTATATGAGTGAGTTGCACTGAAAAACGTAGAATTTACTGAAAAACCCCGCTTTAGACGAAATGCACAGTGTAGTGCATTGTATAAGAGTGAGTTGTATTGAAAAACTTAGAATTTACTGAAAAAACCCGCATTAGACGAAATGCACAGTGTAGTACATTGTATATGAGTGAGTTGCACTGAAAAACTTAGAATTTACTGAAAAACCCGCATTAGGACGAAATGCACAGTGTAGTACATTGTATATGAGTGAGTTGCACTGAAAAAATTAGAATTTACTGAAAAACCCGCATTAGACGAAATGTACAGTGTAGTACATAGTATATGAGTGAGTTGCACTGAAAAACTTAGAATTTACTGAAAAACCCGCATTAGACGAAATGCACAGTGTAGTACATAGTATATGAGTGAGTTGCATTGAAAAACTTAGAATTTACTGAAAAACCCGCATTAGACGAAATGCACAGTGTAGTGCATTGTATAAGAGTGAGTTGTATTGAAAAACTTAGAATTTACTGAAAAACCCGCATTAGACGAAATGCACAGTGTAGTACATTGTATATGAGTGAGTTGCACTGAAAAACTTAGAATTTACTGAAAAACCCGCATTAGACGAAATGCACAGTGTAGTACATTGTATATGAGTGAGTTGCACTGAAAAACTTAGAATTTACTGAAAAACCCGCATTAGACGAAATGCACAGTGTAGTACATTGTATATGAGTGAGTTGCACTGAAAAACTTAGAATTTACTGAAAAACCCGCATTAGACGAAATGCACAGTGTAGTACATTGTATATGAGTGAGTTGCACTGAAAAACTTAGAATTTACTGAAAAACACGCATTAGACGAAATGCACAGTGTAGTACATTGTATATGAGTGAGTTGCATTGAAAAACTTAGAATTTACTGAAAAACCCGCATTAGACGAAATGCACAGTGCAGTACATTGTATATGAGTGAGTTGCACTGAAAAACTTAGAATTTACTGAAAAACCCGCATGAGACGAAATGCACAGTGTAGTACATTGTATATGAGTGAGTTGCACTGAAAAACTTAGAATTTACTGAAAAACCCGCATCAGACGAAATGCACAGTGTAGTACATTGTATATGAGTGAGTTGCACTGAAAAACTTAGAATTTACTGAAAAACCCGCATTAGACGAAATGCACAGTGTAGTACATAGTATATGAGTGAGTTGCACTGAAAAACTTAGAATTTACTGAAAAACCCGCATTAGACGAAATACACAGTGTAGTACATAGTATATGAGTGAGTTGCACTGAAAAACTTAGAATTTACTGAAAAACCCGCATTAGACGAAATGCACAGTGTAGTACATTGTATATGAGTGAGTTGCACTGAAAAATTTAGAATTTACTGAAAAAACCCGCATTAGACGAATTGCACAGTGTAGTACATTGTATATGAGTGAGTTGCACTGAAAAACTTAGAATTTACTGAAAAAACCCGCATTCGACGAAATGCACAGTGTAGTACATTGTATATGAGTGAGTTGCACTGAAAAACTTAGAATTTACTGAAAAACCCGCATTAGACGAAATGCACAGTGTAGTACATTGTATATGAGTGAGTTGCACTGAAAAACTTAGAATTTACTGAAAAACCCGCATTAGACGAAATGCACAGTGTAGTACATTGTATATGAGTGAGTTGCACTGAAAAACTTAGAATTTACTGAAAAACCCGCATTAGACGAAATGCACAGTGTAGTACATTGTATATGAGTGAGTTGCAATGAAAAATTTAGAATTTACTGAAAAACCCGCATTAGACGAAATGCACAGTGTAGTACATTGTATATGAGTGAGTTGCACTGAAAAACTTAGAATTTACTGAAAAAACCCGCATTAGACGAAATGAACAGTGTAGTACATTGTATATGAGTGAGTTGCACTGAAAAAACGTAGAATTTACTGAAAAACCCGCTTTAGACGAAATGCACAGTGTAGTGCATTGTATAAGAGTGAGTTGTATTGAAAAACTTAGAATTTACTGAAAAACCCGCATTAGACGAAATGCACAGTGTAGTACATTGTATATGAGTGAGTTGCACTGAAAAACTTAGAATTTACTGAAAAACCCGCATTAGACGAAATGCACAGTGTAGTACATTGTATATGAGTGAGATGCACTGAAAAAATTAGAATTTACTGAAAAACCCGCATTAGACGAAATGTACAGTGTAGTACATAGTATATGAGTGAGTTGCACTGAAAAACTTAGAATTTACTGAAAAACCCGCATTAGACGAAATGCACAGTGTAGTACATAGTATATGAGTGAGTTGCACTGAAAAAACTTAGAATTTACTGAAAAACCCGCATTAGACGAAATGCACAGTGTAGTACATAGTATATGAGTGAGTTGCACTGAAAAACTTAGAATTTACTGAAAAACCCGCATTAGACGAAATGAACAGTGTAGTACATTGTATATGAGTGAGTTGCACTGAAAAACTTAGAATTTACTGAAAAAAACCGCATTAGACAAAATGCACAGTGTAGTACATTGTATATGAGTGAGTTGCACTGAAAAACTTAGAATTTACTGAAAAAACCCGCATTAGACGAAATGAACAGTGTAGTACATTGTATATGAGTGAGTTGCACTGAAAAACTTAGAATTTACTGAAAAAACCCGCATTAGACGAAATGCACAGTGTAGTAAATTGTATATGAGTGAGTTGCACTGAAAAACTTAGAATTTACTGAAAAACCCGCATTAGACGAAATGCACAGTGTAGTACATTGTATATGAGTGAGTTGCACTGAAAAACTTAGAATTTACTGAAAAACCCGCATTAGACGAAATGCACAGTGTAGTACATTGTATATGAGTGAGTTGCACTGAAAAACTTAGAATTTACTGAAAAACCCGCATTAGACGAAATGCACAGTGTAGTACATTGTATATGAGTGAGTTGCACTGAAAAACTTAGGAATTTACTGAAAAACCCGCATTAGACGAAATGCACAGTGTAGTACATTGTATATGAGTGAGTTGCACTGAAAAACTTAGAATTTACTGAAAAACACGCATTAGACGAAATGCACAGTGTAGTACATTGTATATGAGTGAGTTGCACTGAAAAACTTAGAATTTACTGAAAAACCCGCATTAGACGAAATGCACAGTGTAGTACATTGTATATGAGTGAGTTGCACTGAAAAACTTAGAATTTACTGAAAAACCCGACATTAGACGAAATGCACAGTGTAGTACATTGTATATGAGTGAGTTGCACTGAAAAACTTAGAATTTACTGAAAAACCCGCATCAGACGAAATGCACAGTGAAGTACATTGTATATGAGTGAGTTTCACTGAAAAAATTAGAATTTACTGAAAAACCCGCATTAGAAGAAATGCACAGTGTAGTACATAGTATATGAGTGAGTTGCACTGAAAAACTAAGAATTTACTGAAAAACCCGCATTAGAGGAAATGCACAGTGTAGTACATTGTATATGAGTGAGTTGCACTGAAAAACTTAGAATTTACTGAAAAACCCGCATTAGACGAAATGCACAGTGTAGTACATTGTATATGAGTGAGTTGCACTGAAAAACTTAGAATTTACTGAAAAACCCGCATTAGACGAAATGCACAGTGTAGTACATAGTATATGAGTGAGTTGCACTGAAAAACTTAGAATTTACTGAAAAACCCGCATTAGACGAAATGCACAGTGTAGTACATTGTATATGAGTGAGTTGCACTGAAAAACTTAGAATTTACTGAAAAACCCGCATTAGACGAAATGCACAGTGTAGTACATAGTATATGAGTGAGTTGCACTGAAAAACTTAGAATTTACCTGAAAAACCCGCATTAGACGAAATGCACAGTGTAGTACATTGTATATTGAGTGAGTTGCACTGAAAAACTTAGAATTTACTGAAAAAACCCGCATGAGACGAAATGCACAGTGTAGTACATTGTATATGAGTGAGTTGCACTGAAAAACTTAGAATTTACTGAAAAACCCGCATCAGACGAAATGCACAGTGTAGTACATTGTATATGAGTGAGTTGCACTGAAAAACTTAGAATTTACTGAAAAACCCGCATTAGACGAAATGCACAGTGTAGTACATAGTATATGAGTGAGTTGCACTGAAAAACTTAGAATTTACTGAAAAACCCGAATTAGACGAAATACACAGTGTAGTACATAGTATATGAGTGAGTTGCACTGAAAAACTTAGAATTTACTGAAAAACCCGCATTAGACGAAATGCACAGTGTAGTACATTGTATATGAGTGAGTTGCACTGAAAAATTTAGAATTTACTGAAAAACCCGCATTAGACGAAATGCACAGTGTAGTACATTGTATATGAGTGAGTTGCACTGAAAAACTTAGAATTTACTGAAAAACCCGCATTAGACGAAATGCACAGTGTAGTACATTGTATATGAGTGAGTTGCACTGAAAAACTTAGAATTTACTGAAAAACCCGCATTAGACGAAATGAACAGTGTAGTACATTGTATATGAGTGAGTTGCACTGAAAAACGTAGAATTTACTGAAAAACCCGCTTTAGACGAAATGCACAGTGTAGTGCATTGTATAAGAGTGAGTTGTATTGAAAAACTTAGAATTTACTGAAAAAACCCGCATTAGACGAAATGCACAGTGTAGTACATTGTATATGAGTGAGTTGCACTGAAAAACTTAGAATTTACTGAAAAACCCGCATTAGACGAAATGCACAGTGTAGTACATTGTATATGAGTGAGTTGCACTGAAAAAATTAGAATTTACTGAAAAAACCCGCATTAGACGAAATGTACAGTGTAGTACATAGTATATGAGTGAGTTGCACTGAAAAAACTTAGAATTTACTGAAAAACCCGCATTAGACGAAATGCACAGTGTAGTACATAGTATATGAGTGAGTTGCACTGAAAAACTTAGAATTTACTGAAAAACCCGCATTAGACGAAATGAACAGTGTAGTACAGTTGTATTATGAGTGAGTTGCACTGAAAAACTTAGAATTTACTGAAAAAACCGCATTAGACAAAATGCACAGTGTAGTACATTGTATATGAGTGAGTTGCACTGAAAAACTTAGAATTTACTGAAAAACCCGCATTAGACGAAATAAACAGTGTAGTACATTGTATATGAGTGAGTTGCACTGAAAAACTTAGAATTTACTGAAAAAACCCCGCATTAGACGAAATGCACAGTGTAGTACATTGTATATGAGTGAGTTGCACTGAAAAACTTAGAATTTACTGAAAAACCCGCATTAGACGAAATGCACAGTGTAGTACATTGTATATGAGTGAGTTGCACTGAAAAACTTAGAATTTACTGAAAAACCCGCATTAGAGGAAATGCACAGTGTAGTACATTGTATATGAGTGAGTTGCACTGAAAAACTTAGAATTTACTGAAAAACCCGCATTAGACGAAATGCACAGTGTAGTACATTGTATATGAGTGAGTTGCACTGAAAAACTTAGAATTTACTGAAAAACCGGCATTAGACGAAATGCACAGTGTAGTACATTGTATATGAGTGAGTGCACTGAAAAACTTAGAATTTACTGAAAAACACGCATTAGACGAAATGCACAGTGTAGTACATTGTATATGAGTGAGTTGCACTGAAAAACTTAGAATTTACTGAAAAACCCGCATCAGACGAAATGCACAGTGTAGTACATTGTATATGAGTGAGTTTCACTGAAAAAATTAGAATTTACTGAAAAACCCGCATTAGAAGAAATGCACAGTGTAGTACATTGTATATGAGTGAGTTGCACTGAAAAACTAAGAATTTACTGAAAAACCCGCATTAGAGGAAATGCACAGTGTAGTACATTGTATATGAGTGAGTTGCACTGAAAAACTTAGAATTTACTGAAAAAAACCCGCATTAGATGAAATGCACAGTGTAGTACATTGTATATGAGTGAGTTGCACTGAAAAACTTAGAATTTACTGAAAAACCACGCATTAGACGAAATGCACAGTGTAGTACATTGTATATGAGTGAGTTGCACTGAAAAACTTAGAATTTACTGAAAAACCGCATTAGACGAAATGCACAGTGTAGTACATTGTATATGAGTGAGTTGCACTGAAAAACTTAGAATTTACTGAAAAACCCGCATTAGACGAAATGCACAGTGTAGTACATTGTATGAGTGAGTTGCACTGAAAAACTTAGAATTTACTGAAAAACCCGCATCAGACGAAATGCACAGTGTAGTACATTGTATATGAGTGAGTTTCACTGAAAAAATTAGAATTTACTGAAAAACCCGCATTAGAAGAAATGCACAGTGTAGTACATAGTATATGAGTGAGTTGCACTGAAAAACTAAGAATTTACTGAAAAAACCCGCATTAGAGGAAATGCACAGTGTAGTACATTGTATATGAGTGAGTTGCACTGAAAAACTTAGAATTTACTGAAAAACCCGCATTAGACGAAATGCACAGTGTAGTACATTGTATATGAGTGAGTTGCACTGAAAAACTTAGAATTTACTGAAAAACCCGCATTAGACGATATGCACAGTGTAGTACATTGTATATGAGTGAGTTGCACTGAAAAACTTAGAATTTACTGAAAAACCCGCATTAGACGAAATGCACAGTGTAGTACATTGTATATGAGTGAGTTGCACTGAAAAACTTAGAATTTACTGAAAAACCCCGCATTAGAGGAAATGCACAGTGTAGTACATTGTATATGAGTGAGTTGCACTGAAAAACTTAGAATTTACTGAAAAACCCGCATTAGACGAAATGCACAGTGTAGTACATTGTATATGAGTGAGTTGCACTGAAAAACTTAGAATTTACTGAAAAACCCGCATTAGACGAAATGCACAGTGTAGTACATTGTATATGAGTGAGTTGCACTGAAAAACTTAGAATTTACTGAAAAACACGCATTAGACGAAATGCACAGTGTAGTACATTGTATATGAGTGAGTTGCACTGAAAAACTTAGAATTTACTGAAAAACCGGCATTAGACGAAATGCACAGTGTAGTACATTGTATATGAGTGAGTTGCACTGAAAAACTTAGAATTTACTGAAAAACCCGCATTAGACGAAATGCACAGTGTAGTACATTGTATATGAGTGAGTTGCACTGAAAAACTTAGAATTTACTGAAAAACCCGCATCAGACGAAATGCACAGTGTAGTACATTGTATATGAGTGAGTTTCACTGAAAAAATTAGAATTTACTGAAAAACCCGCATTAGAAGAAATGCACAGTGTAGTACATTGTATATGAGTGAGTTGCACTGAAAAACTAAGAATTTACTGAAAAACCCGCATTAGAGGAAATGCACAGTGTAGTACATTGTATATGAGTGAGTTGCACTGAAAAACTTAGAATTTACTGAAAAACCCGCATTAGACGAAATGCACAGTGTAGTACATTGTATATGAGTGAGTTGCACTGAAAAACTTAGAATTTACTGAAAAACACGCATTAGACGAAATGCACAGTGTAGTACATTGTATATGAGTGAGTTGCACTGAAAAACTTAGAATTTACTGAAAAAACGGCATTAGACGAAATGCACAGTGTAGTACATTGTATATGAGTGAGTTGCACTGAAAAACTTAGAATTTACTGAAAAACCCGCATTAGACGAAATGCACAGTGTAGTACATTGTATATGAGTGAGTTGCACTGAAAAACTTAGAATTTACTGAGAAACCCGCATCAGACGAAATGCACAGTGTAGTACATTGTATATGAGTGAGTTTCACTGAAAAAATTAGAATTTACTGAAAAACCCGCATTAGAAGAAATGCACAGTGTAGTACATAGTATATGAGTGAGTTGCACTGAAAAACTAAGAATTTACTGAAAAACCCGCATTAGAGGAAATGCACAGTGTAGTACATTGTATATGAGTGAGTTGCACTGAAAAACTTAGAATTTACTGAAAAACCCGCATTAGACGAAATGCACAGTGTAGTACATTGTATATGAGTGAGTTGCACTGAAAAACTTAGAATTTACTGAAAAACCCGCATTAGACGAAATGCACAGTGTAGTACATTGTATATGAGTGAGTTGCACTGAAAAACTTAGAATTTACTGAAAAACCCGCATTAGACGAAATGCACAGTGTAGTACATTGTATATGAGTGAGTTGCACTGAAAAACTTAGAATTTACTGAAAAACCCGCATTAGACGATATGCACAGTGTAGTACATTGTATATGATTGAGTTGCACTGAAAAACTTAGAATTTACTGAAAAACACGCATTAGACGAAATGCACAGTGTAGTACATTGTATATGAGTGAGTTGCACTGAAAAACTTAGAATTTACTGAAAAACCCGCATTAGAAGAAATGCACAGTGTAGTACATTGTATATGAGTGAGTTGCACTGAAAAACTTAGAATTTACTGAAAAACCCGCATTAGACGAAATGCACAGTGTAGTACATTGTATATGAGTGAGTTGCACTGAAAAACTTAGAATTTACTGAAAAACCCGCATTAGACGAAATGCACAGTGTAGTACATAGTATATGAGTGAGTTGCACTGAAAAACTTAGAATTTACTGAAAAACCCGCATTAGACGAAATGCACAGTGTAGTACATAGTATATGAGTGAGTTGCACTGAAAAACTTAGAATTTACTGAAAAACCCGCATTAGACGAAATGCACAGTGTAGTACATTGTATATGAGTGAGTTGCACTGAAAAACTTAGAATTTACTGAAAAACCCGCATTAGACGAAATGCACAGTGTAGTACATTGTATATGAGTGAGTTGCACTGAAAAACTTAGAATTTACTGAAAAACACGCATTAGACGAAATGCACAGTGTAGTACATTGTATATGAGTGAGTTGCACTGAAAAACTTAGAATTTACTGAAAAACCCGCATTAGACGAAATGCACAGTGTAGTACATTGTATATGAGTGAGTTGCACTGAAAAACTTAGAATTTACTGAAAAACCCGCATTAGACGAAATGCACAGTTTAGTACATTGTATATGAGTGAGTTGCACTGAAAAACTTAGAATTTACTGAAAAACACGCATTAGACGAAATGCACAGTGTAGTACATTGTATATGAGTGAGTTGCACTGAAAAACTTAGAATTTACTGAAAAACCCGCATTAGACGATATGCACAGTGTAGTACATTGTATATGAGTGAGTTGCACTGAAAAACTTAGAATTTACTGAAAAACCCGCATTAGACGAAATGCACAGTGTAGTACATTGTATATGAGTGAGTTGCACTGAAAAACTTAGAATTTACTGAAAAACCCGCATCAGACGAAATGCACAGTGTAGTACATTGTATATGAGTGATTTGCACTGAAAAACTTAGAATTTACTGAAAAACCCGCATCAGACGAAATGCACAGTGTAGTACATAGTATATGAGTGAGTTGCACTGAAAAACTTAGAATTTACTGAAAAACCCGCATTAGACGAAATGCACAGTGTAGTACATTGTATATGAGTGAGTTGCACTGAAAAACTTAGAATTTACTGAAAAACCCGCATGAGACGAAATGCACAGTGTAGTACATTGTATATGAGTGAGTTGCACTGAAAAACTTAGAATTTACTGAAAAACCCGCATCAGACGAAATGCACAGTGTAGTACATTGTATATGAGTGAGTTGCACTGAAAAACTTAGAATTTACTGAAAAACCCGCATTAGACGAAATGCACAGTGTAGTACATTGTATATGAGTGAGTTGCACTGAAAAACTTAGAATTTACTGAAAAACCCGCATTAGACGAAATGCACAGTGTAGTACATTGTATATGAGTGAGTTGCACTGAAAAACTTAGAATTTACTGAAAAACCCGCATTAGACGAAATGCACAGTGTAGTACATTGTATATGAGTGAGTTGCACTGAAAAACTTAGAATTTACTGAAAAACCCGCATTAGACGAAATGCACAGTGTAGTACATTGTATATGAGTGAGTTGCACTGAAAAACTTAGAATTTACTGAAAAACCCGCATTAGACGAAATGCACAGTGTAGTACATTGTATATGAGTGAGTTGCACTGAAAAACTTAGAATTTACTGAAAAACACGCATTAGACGAAATGCACAGTGTAGTACATTGTATATGAGTGAGTTGCACTGAAAAACTTAGAATTTACTGAAAAACCCGCATTAGAAGAAATGCACAGTGTAGTACATTGTATATGAGTGAGTTGCACTGAAAAACTTAGAATTTACTGAAAAACCCGCATTAGACGAAATGCAGAGTGTAGTACATTGTATATGAGTGAGTTGCACTGAAAAACTTAGAATTTACTGAAAAACCCGCATTAGACGAAATGCACAGTGTAGTACATTGTATATGAGTGAGTTGCACTGAAAAACTTAGAATTTACTGAAAAACACGCATTAGACGAAATGCACAGTGTAGTACATTGTATATGAGTGAGTTGCACTGAAAAACTTAGAATTTACTGAAAAACCCGCATTAGACGAAATGCACAGTGTAGTACATTGTATATGAGTGAGTTGCACTGAAAAACTTAGAATTTACTGAAAAACCCGCATTAGACGAAATGCACAGTTTAGTACATTGTATATGAGTGAGTTGCACTGAAAAACTTAGAATTTACTGAAAAACACGCATTAGACGAAATGCACAGTGTAGTACATTGTATATGAGTGAGTTGCACTGAAAAACTTAGAATTTACTGAAAAACCCGCATTAGACGATATGCACAGTGTAGTACATTGTATATGTGTGAGTTGCACTGAAAAACTTAGAATTTACTGAAAAACCCGCATTAGACGAAATGCACAGTGTAGTACATTGTATATGAGTGAGTTGCACTGAAAAACTTAGAATTTACTGAAAAACCCGCATCAGACGAAATGCACAGTGTAGTACATTGTATATGAGTGAGTTGCACTGAAAAACTTAGAATTTACTGAAAAACCCGCATTAGACGAAATGCACAGTGTAGTACATAGTATATGAGTGAGTTGCACTGAAAAACTTAGAATTTACTGAAAAACCCGCATTAGACGAAATGCACAGTGTAGTACATAGTATATGAGTGAGTTGCACTGAAAAACTTAGAATTTACTGAAAAACCCGCATTAGACGAAATGCACAGTGTAGTACATTGTATATGAGTGAGTTGCACTAAAAAAATTTAGAATTTACTGAAAAACCCGCATTAGACGAAATGCACAGTGTAGTACATTGTATATGAGTGAGTTGCACTGAAAAACTTAGAATTTACTGAAAAACCCGCATTAGACGAAATGCACAGTGTAGTACATTGTATATGAGTGAGTTGCACTGAAAAACTTAGAATTTACTGAAAAACACGCATTAGACGAAATGCACAGTGTAGTACATTGTATATGAGTGAGTTGCACTGAAAAACTTAGAATTTACTGAAAAACCCGCATTAGACGATATGCACAGTTTAGTACATTGTATATGATTGAGTTGCACTGAAAAACTTAGAATTTACTGAAAAACACGCATTAGACGAAATGCACAGTGTAGTACATTGTATATGAGTGAGTTGCACTGAAAAACTTAGAATTTACTGAAAAACCCGCATTAGACGATATGCACAGTGTAGTACATTGTATATGAGTGAGTTGCACTGAAAAACTTAGAATTTACTGAAAAACCCGCATTAGACGAAATGCACAGTGTAGTACATTGTATATGAGTGAGTTGCACTGAAAAACTTAGAATTTACTGAAAAACCCGCATCAGACGAAATGCACAGTGTAGTACATTGTATATGAGTGATTTGCACTGAAAAACTTAGAATTTACTGAAAAACCCGCATCAGACGAAATGCACAGTGTAGTACATAGTATATGAGTGAGTTGCACTGAAAAACTTAGAATTTACTGAAAAACCCGCATTAGACGAAATGCAAAGTGTAGTACATTGTATATGAGTGAGTTGCACTGAAAAACTTAGAATTTACTGAAAAACCCGCATGAGACGAAATGCACAGTGTAGTACATTGTATATGAGTGAGTTGCACTGAAAAACTTAGAATTTACTGAAAAACCCGCATCAGACGAAATGCACAGTGTAGTACATTGTATATGAGTGAGTTGCACTGAAAAACTTAGAATTTACTGAAAAACCCGCATTAGACGAAATGCACAGTGTAGTACATTGTATATGAGTGAGTTGCACTGAAAAACTTAGAATTTACTGAAAAACACGCATTAGACGAAATGCACAGTGTAGTACATTGTATATGAGTGAGTTGCACTGAAAAACTTAGAATTTACTGAAAAACCCGCATTAGACGAAATGCACAGTGTAGTACATTGTATATGAGTGAGTTGCACTGAAAAACTTAGAATTTACTGAAAAACCCGCATTAGACGAAATGCACAGTGTAGTACATTGTATATGAGTGAGTTGCACTGAAAAACTTAGAATTTACTGAAAAACCCGCATTAGACGAAATGCACAGTGTAGTACATTGTATATGAGTGAGTTGCACTGAAAAACTTAGAATTTACTGAAAAACACGCATTAGACGAAATGCACAGTGTAGTACATTGTATATGAGTGAGTTGCACTGAAAAACTTAGAATTTACTGAAAAACCCGCATTAGAAGAAATGCACAGTGTAGTACATTGTATATGAGTGAGTTGCACTGAAAAACTTAGAATTTACTGAAAAACCCGCATTAGACGAAATGCAGAGTGTAGTACATTGTATATGAGTGAGTTGCACTGAAAAACTTAGAATTTACTGAAAAACCCGCATTAGACGAAATGCACAGTGTAGTACATTGTATATGAGTGAGTTGCACTGAAAAACTTAGAATTTACTGAAAAACACGCATTAGACGAAATGCACAGTGTAGTACATTGTATATGAGTGAGTTGCACTGAAAAACTTAGAATTTACTGAAAAACCCGCATTAGACGAAATGCACAGTGTAGTACATTGTATATGAGTGAGTTGCACTGAAAAACTTAGAATTTACTGAAAAACCCGCATTAGACGAAATGCACAGTTTAGTACATTGTATATGAGTGAGTTGCACTGAAAAACTTAGAATTTACTGAAAAACACGCATTAGACGAAATGCACAGTGTAGTACATTGTATATGAGTGAGTTGCACTGAAAAACTTAGAATTTACTGAAAAACCCGCATTAGACGATATGCACAGTGTAGTACATTGTATATGTGTGAGTTGCACTGAAAAACTTAGAATTTACTGAAAAACCCGCATTAGACGAAATGCACAGTGTAGTACATTGTATATGAGTGAGTTGCACTGAAAAACTTAGAATTTACTGAAAAAACCCGCATCAGACGAAATGCACAGTGTAGTACATTGTATATGAGTGAGTTGCACTGAAAAACTTAGAATTTACTGAAAAACCCGCATTAGACGAAATGCACAGTGTAGTACATAGTATATGAGTGAGTTGCACTGAAAAACTTAGAATTTACTGAAAAACCCGCATTAGACGAAATGCACAGTGTAGTACATAGTATATGAGTGAGTTGCACTGAAAAACTTAGAATTTACTGAAAAACCCGCATTAGACGAAATGCACAGTGTAGTACATTGTATATGAGTGAGTTGCACTAAAAAATTTAGAATTTACTGAAAAACCCGCATTAGACGAAATGCACAGTGTAGTACATTGTATATGAGTGAGTTGCACTGAAAAACTTAGAATTTACTGAAAAACCCGCATTAGATGAAATGCACAGTGTAGTACATTGTATATGAGTGAGTTGCACTGAAAAACTTAGAATTTACTGAAAAACCCGCATTAGACGAAATGCACAGTGTCGTACATTGTATATGAGTGAGTTGCACTGAAAAACTTAGAATTTAGTGAAAAACCCGCCTTAGACGAAATGTACAGTGTAGTACATAGTATATGAGTGAGTTGCACTGAAAAACTTAGAATTTACTGAAAAACCCGCATTAGACGAAATGCACAGTGTAGTACATAGTATATGAGTGAGTTGCACTGAAAAACTTAGAATTTACTGAAAAACCCGCATTAGACGAAATGCACAGTGTAGTACATTGTATATGAGTGAGTTGCACTGAAAAACTTAGAATTTACTGAAAAACCCGCATTAGATGAAATACACAGTTTAGTACATTGTATATGAGTGAGTTGCACTGAAAAACTTAGAATTTACTGAAAAACCTGCTTTAGACGAAATGCACAGTGTAGTACATTATATATGAGTGAGTTGCACTGAAAAACTTAGAATTTACTGAAAAACCCGCATTAGACGAAATGCACAGTGTAGTACATAGTATATGAGTGAGTTGCACTGAAAAACTTAGAATTTACTGAAAAACCCGCATTAGACGAAATGAACAGTGTAGTACATTGTATATGAGTGAGTTGCACTGAAAAACTTAGAATTTACTGAAAAAACCGCATTAGACAAAATGCACAGTGTAGTACATTGTATATGAGTGAGTTGCACTGAAAAACTTAGAATTTACTGAAAAACCCGCATTAGACGAAATGCACAGTGTAGTACATTGTATATGAGTGAGTTGCACTGAAAAACTTAGAATTTACTGAAAAACCCGCATTAGACGAAATGCACAGTGTAGTACATTGTATATGAGTGAGTTGCACTGAAAAACTTAGAATTTACTGAAAAACCCGCATTAGACGAAATGCACAGTGTAGTACATTGTATATGAGTGAGTTGCACTGAAAAACTTAGAATTTACTGAAAAACACGCATTAGACGAAATGCACAGTGTAGTACATTGTATATGAGTGAGTTGCACTGAAAAACTTAGAATTTACTGAAAAACCCGCATTAGAAGAAATGCACAGTGTAGTACATTGTATATGAGTGAGTTGCACTGAAAAACTTAGAATTTACTGAAAAACCCGCATTAGACGAAATGCAGAGTGTAGTACATTGTATATGAGTGAGTTGCACTGAAAAACTTAGAATTTACTGAAAAACCCGCATTAGACGAAATGCACAGTGTAGTACATTGTATATGAGTGAGTTGCACTGAAAAACTTAGAATTTACTGAAAAACACGCATTAGACGAAATGCACAGTGTAGTACATTGTATATGAGTGAGTTGCACTGAAAAACTTAGAATTTACTGAAAAACCCGCATTAGACGAAATGCACAGTGTAGTACATTGTATATGAGTGAGTTGCACTGAAAAACTTAGAATTTACTGAAAAACCCGCATTAGACGAAATGCACAGTTTAGTACATTGTATATGAGTGAGTTGCACTGAAAAACTTAGAATTTACTGAAAAACACGCATTAGACGAAATGCACAGTGTAGTACATTGTATATGAGTGAGTTGCACTGAAAAACTTAGAATTTACTGAAAAACCCGCATTAGACGATATGCACAGTGTAGTACATTGTATATGTGTGAGTTGCACTGAAAAACTTAGAATTTACTGAAAAAACCGCATTAGACGAAATGCACAGTGTAGTACATTGTATATGAGTGAGTTGCACTGAAAAACTTAGAATTTACTGAAAAACCCGCATCAGACGAAATGCACAGTGTAGTACATTGTATATGAGTGAGTTGCACTGAAAAACTTAGAATTTACTGAAAAACCCGCATTAGACGAAATGCACAGTGTAGTACATAGTATATGAGTGAGTTGCACTGAAAAACTTAGAATTTACTGAAAAACCCGCATTAGACGAAATGCACAGTGTAGTACATAGTATATGAGTGAGTTGCACTGAAAAACTTAGAATTTACTGAAAAACCCGCATTAGACGAAATGCACAGTGTAGTACATTGTATATGAGTGAGTTGCACTAAAAAATTTAGAATTTACTGAAAAACCCGCATTAGACGAAATGCACAGTGTAGTACATTGTATATGAGTGAGTTGCACTGAAAAACTTAGAATTTACTGAAAAACCCGCATTAGATGAAATGCACAGTGTAGTACATTGTATATGAGTGAGTTGCACTGAAAAACTTAGAATTTACTGAAAAACCCCGCATTAGACGAAATGCACAGTGTCGTACATTGTATATGAGTGAGTTGCACTGAAAAACTTAGAATTTAGTGAAAAACCCGCCTTAGACGAAATGTACAGTGTAGTACATAGTATATGAGTGAGTTGCACTGAAAAACTTAGAATTTACTGAAAAACCCGCATTAGACGAAATGCACAGTGTAGTACATAGTATATGAGTGAGTTGCACTGAAAAACTTAGAATTTACTGAAAAACCCGCATTAGACGAAATGCACAGTGTAGTACATTGTATATGAGTGAGTTGCACTGAAAAACTTAGAATTTACTGAAAAACCCGCATTAGATGAAATACACAGTTTAGTACATTGTATATGAGTGAGTTGCACTGAAAAACTTAGAATTTACTGAAAAACCTGCTTTAGACGAAATGCACAGTGTAGTACATTATATATGAGTGAGTTGCACTGAAAAACTTAGAATTTACTGAAAAACCCGCATTAGACGAAATGCACAGTGTAGTACATAGTATATGAGTGAGTTGCACTGAAAAACTTAGAATTTACTGAAAAACCCGCATTAGACGAAATGAACAGTGTAGTACATTGTATATGAGTGAGTTGCACTGAAAAACTTAGAATTTACTGAAAAAACCGCATTAGACAAAATGCACAGTGTAGTACATTGTATATGAGTGAGTTGCACTGAAAAACTTAGAATTTACTGAAAAACCCGCATTAGACGAAATGCACAGTGTAGTACATTGTATATGAGTGAGTTTCACTGAAAAACTTAGAATTTACTGAAAAACCCGCATTAGACGAAATGCACAGTGTAGTACATTGTATATGAGTGAGTTGCACTGAAAAACTTAGAATTTACTGAAAAACCCGCATTAGAGGAAATGCACAGTGTAGTACATTGTATATGAGTGAGTTGCACTGAAAAACTTAGAATTTACTGAAAAACCCGCATTAGACGAAATGCACAGTGTAGTACATTGTATATGAGTGAGTTGCACTGAAAAACTTAGGATTTACTGAAAAACCCGCATTAGACGAAAATGCACAGTGTAGTACATTGTATATGAGTGAGTTGCACTGAAAAACTTAGAATTTACTGAAAAACACGCATTAGACGAAATGCACAGTGTAGTACATTGTATATGAGTGAGTTGCACTGAAAAAATTAGAATTTACTGAAAAACCGGCATTAGACGAAATGCACAGTGTAGTACATTGTATATGAGTGAGTTGCACTGAAAAACTTAGAATTTACTGAAAAACCCGCATTAGACGAAATGCACAGTGTAGTACATTGTATATGAGTGAGTTGCACTGAAAAACTTAGAATTTACTGAAAAACCCGCATCAGACGAAATGCACAGTGTAGTACATTGTATATGAGTGAGTTTCACTGAAAAAATTAGAATTTACTGAAAAACCCGCATTAGAAGAAATGCACAGTGTAGTACATTGTATATGAGTGAGTTGCACTGAAAAACTAAGAATTTACTGAAAAACCCGCATTAGAGGAAATGCACAGTGTAGTACATTGTATATGAGTGAGTTGCACTGAAAAACTTAGAATTTACTGAAAAACCCGCATTAGACGAAATGCACAGTGTAGTACATTGTATATGAGTGAGTTGCACTGAAAAACTTAGAATTTACTGAAAAACCCGCATTAGACGAAATGCACAGTGTAGTACATTGTATATGAGTGAGTTGCACTGAAAAACTTAGAATTTACTGAAAAACCCGCATTAGACGAAATGCACAGTGTAGTACATTGTATATGAGTGAGTTGCACTGAAAAACTTAGAATTTACTGAAAAACCCGCATTAGACGAAATGCACAGTGTAGTACATTGTATATGAGTGAGTTGCACTGAAAAACTTAGAATTTACTGAAAAACCCGCATTAGACGAAATGCACAGTGTAGTACATTGTATATGAGTGAGTTGCACTGAAAAACTTAGAATTTACTGAAAAACACGCATTAGACGAAATGCACAGTGTAGTACATTGTATATGAGTGAGTTGCACTGAAAAACTTAGAATTTACTGAAAAACCCGCATTAGACGAAATGCACAGTGTAGTACATTGTATATGAGTGAGTTGCACTGAAAAACTTAGAATTTACTGAAAAACCCGCATTAGACGAAATGCACAGTGTAGTACATTGTATATGAGTGAGTTGCACTGAAAAACTTAGAATTTACTGAAAAACCCGCATTAGACGAAATGCACAGTGTAGTACATAGTATATGAGTGAGTTGCACTGAAAAACTTAGAATTTACTGAAAAACCCGCATTAGACGAAATGCACAGTGTAGTACATAGTATATGAGTGAGTTGCACTGAAAAACTTAGAATTTACTGAAAAACCCGCATTAGACGAAATGCACAGTGTAGTACATTGTATATGAGTGAGTTGCACTGAAAAACTTAGAATTTACTGAAAAACCCGCATTAGACGAAATGCACAGTGTAGTACATTGTATATGAGTGAGTTGCACTGAAAAACTTAGAATTTACTGAAAAACCCGCATTAGACGAAATGCACAGTGTAGTACATTGTATATGAGTGAGTTGCACTGAAAAACTTAGAATTTACTGAAAAACCCGCATTAGACGAAATGCACAGTGTAGTACATTGTATATGAGTGAGTTGCACTGAAAAACTTAGAATTTACTGAAAAACCCGCATTAGACGAAATGCACAGTGTAGTACATTGTATATGAGTGAGTTGCACTGAAAAACTTAGAATTTACTGAAAAACCCGCATTAGACGAAATGCACAGTGTAGTACATTGTATATGAGTGAGTTGCACTGAAAAACTTAGAATTTACTGAAAAACACGCATTAGACGAAATGCACAGTGTAGTACATTGTATATGAGTGAGTTGCACTGAAAAACTTAGAATTTACTGAAAAACCCGCATTAGAAGAAATGCACAGTGTAGTACATT
>NW_028228014.1:0-39924 GCF_978045245.1 Mus caroli | reverse complement strand
TAAACTCACACTGAAGGACCCCAAATATGGCGAGAAAACCTGAAAAAGGTGGAAAATGAGAAAATCACACTGTAGGACCTAGAATTACGAAAAAACTTGAAAAACGTGGAAAATGAGAAAATCACACTGCAGGACTCAGAATATGCCGAGAAACCCCGAAAAACGTGAAAATTGAAAATTCACACTATCAGACCCAGAATATGGCGAGAAACTCTGAAAAACGTGAAAATTAAAAATTCACACTGTCAGACACAGAATATGGCAAGAAACCATGAAAAAAGTTGAAAATTAAAAATTCACACTGCATTACCCAGAATATGGCGAGAAATACTGAAAAACGTGGAAAATTAAAAATTCTCACTGAAGGACCTGGAATATGGCAAGAAAACCTGAAAAACGTGGAAATGAGAAAATCACACTGTAGGACCCTGAATATAACGAAAAAACCTGGAAAAAGTGGAAAATTAAAAATACACACTGAAGGACCCGGAATATGGTGAGAAAACCTGAAAAACGAGGAAAATTAAAAACTCACACTGAAGGACCCAGAATATGGCAAGAAAACCTGAAAAAAGTAGAAAATAAAAAACTCACACTGAAGGAACAGGAATATGGCCAGAAAACCTGAAAGAGGTGCAAAATAAGAATAATCACACTGTTGGACCAGAATTGCGAAAAAAAAATTGAAAAAAGTGGAAAATGAGAAAATCACACTGTAGGACCCAGAATATGCCGAGAAACCCTGAAAAACGTGGAAAATGAGAAAATCACACTGCAGGACCGAGAATATGCCTAGAAACCCTGAGAAACGTGAAAATTAAAAATTCACACTGTCGGACGCAAAATATGGCAAGAAAACATGAAAAAAGTGGAAAATTAAAAATTCACACTGTATTACCCAGAATATGGCGAGAAATACTGAAAAACGTGGAAAATTAAAACTTCACACTGAAGGTCCTGCAATATGGCAAGAAAACCTGAAAAACGTGGAAAGGAGAAAATCACACTGTAGGACCCAGAATATCACTAAAAAACCTGAAAAACGTGGATAATTAAAAATTCACATTGAAGGACCCGGAATATGGTGAGAAAACCTGAAAAACGAGGAAAATTAAAAACTCACACTGAAGGACCCAGAAAATGGCAAGAAAACCTGAAAAACAAGTAAAATTAATAACTAACACCGAAGGACCCAGAATATGGCAAGAAAACCTGAAAAAAGTAGAAAATAAAAAACTCACACTGAAGGACCAGGAATATGGCCAGAAAACCTGAAAGAGGTGCAAAATAAGAATAATCACACTGTTGGACCCAGAATTGCGAAAAAAAAAATTGAAAAAAACTTGGAAAATGAGAAAATCACACTGTAGGACCCAGAATATGCCGAGAAACCCTGAAAAACGTGGAAAATGAGAAAATCACACTGTAGGACCGAGAATATGCCTAGAAACCCTGAGAAACGTGAAAATTAAAAATTCACACTGTCGGACGCAAAATATGGCAAGAAAACATGAAAAAAGTGGAAAATTAAAAATTCACACTGTATTACACAGAATATGGCGAGAAATACTGAAAAAACGTGGAAAATTAAAATTTCACACTGAAGGTCCTGCAATATGGCAAGAAAACCTGAAAAACGTGGAAAGGAGAAAATCACACTGTAGGACCCAGAATATCACTAAAAAACCTGAAAAACGTGGATAATTAAAAATTCACACTGAAGGACCCGGAATATGGTGAGAAAACCTGAAAAACGAGGGAAATTAAAAACTCACACTGAAGGACCCAGAATATGTCGAGAAACCCTGAAAAAAGTAGAAAATTAAAAACTCACACATAAGGACCCGAAAAATGGCCAGAAAACCTGAAAAAGGTGGAAAATGAGAATAATCACACTGTAGGACCCAGAAGTGAGAAAAAACGTGAAAAAAGTGGAAAACTAGAAAATCACACTGTAGGACCCAGAATATGCCAAGAAACCCTGAAAAACGTGGAAAATTAAAAATACACTCTGTAGGACCCAGAATATGGCCAGAAGCCAGAAAAAATTAGAACATTAAAAACTCACACTGAAAGTACCGGAATATGGCAAGAAAACCTTAAAGGGTTGGAAAATGAGAAAATCACACTGAAGGACACAGAATTACGAAAAAACATGAAAAACGTGGAAAATGAGAAAATCACACTGTAGGACTCAGAATATGCCAAGATACCCTGATAAACGTGGAAAATTAAAAACACACCCTGTAGGACACACACTATGGCAAAAAACCCTGAACAAAGTAGAAAATTAAAAATTCACACTCTATTACCCAGAATATGGCGAGAAATACTGAAAAACGAGGAAAATTAAAAATTCACACTGAAGGACCTGGATAAGGCAAGAAAACCTGAAAAACGAGGAAATGAGAAAATCACACTGTAGGACCCAGAATATGCCGAGAAACCCTGAAAACTTTGAAAATTAAAAATACACGCTATAGGACCCAGAATATGGCGAGAAAACCTGAAAAACGAGGAAAATTAAAAACTCACACTGAAGGACCCCAGAATATGGCGAGAAACCCTGAACAAAGTAGAAAATTAAAAATTCACACTGACGGACCCCGAATATTGCAAGAAAACCTGAAAAAGGTGGAAAATGAGAATGATCACACTGCAGGACCCAGAAGTACAAGAAACATGAATAACGTCAAAAAGAAGGAAATCACACGGTAGGACCCAGAATATGCCGAGAAACCCTGAAAAACTTGAAAATTAAAAATTCACACGGTTGTACCCAGAATACGGCAAGAACCATGAAAAAGGTGGAAAATAAGAAAATCACACTGTATTACCCAGAATATCGCAAGAAATACTAAAAAACGTGGAAAATTAAAAATTCACACAGAAAGACCTCGAATATGGCAAGAAAACCTGAAAAACGTGGAAATGAGAAAATCACACTGTAGGACCCTAAATATGACGAAAAAACCTGAAAAACGTGTAAAATTAAAATTCACACTGAAGGACCCTGAATATGGAAAGAAAAACTGAAAGACAAAGAATAGTAAAACATCACACCGAAGGACCCAGAATATGGTGAGAAAACCTGAAAAAAAGTAGAAAATTAAAAATTCACACTAAAGGACCCCGAATATGGCGAGAAACCTGAAAAAGGTTGAAAATGAGAATAATCACACTGTAGGACCCAGAAATACGAAAAAACTTGAAAAACGTGGAAAATGACAAAATCACACTGCAGGACCCAGAATATGGCGAGAAATACTGAAAAACGTGGAAAATTAAAAATACACTCTTTAGGACCCGGAATAAGGCGTGAAAACTGGAAAAATGAGGAAAATTAAAAACTCACACTGAAGGACCCAGAATATTGCAAGAAAACCTGAAAAAAGTAGAAAATTAAAAATTCACACTGAAAAACCCCGAATATGGCGAAAAAACCTGAAAATGTTGGAAAATGAGAATAATCACACTGTAGGAGCCAGAATTGCGAAAAAACATGAAAAATGTCGAAAATGAGAAAATCACACTGTAGGACCCAGAATATGCCGAAATATCTTGAAAAACGTGGAAAATTAAAAATACACGCTGTAGGACCCAGAATATGAAAGGTGAAAAAAGTAGAAAATTAAATACACACACTGAAGGACCCCGAATATGGCAAGAAAACCTGAAAAAGGTGGAAAATAGAGAAAATCACACTGTAGGACCCAGAATTACGAAAAAACTTGAAAAACATGGAAAATGAGAAATTCACACTGCAGGACCCAGAATATGCCTAGAAACCTTGAGAAACGTAAAAATTAAATATTCACACTGTCGGACGCAGAATATGACAAGAAAACATGAAAAAAAGTGGAAAATTAAAAATTCACAGAATATGAATTACCCAGAATATGGCGAGAAATACTGAAAAACGTGGAAAATAAAAAACTCACACTGAAGGAACCGGAATATGGCGAGAAAACCTGAAAAAAGTTTCAAATTAAAAATTCACACTGAAGGACCCGGAATATGCCAAGAAAACCTGAAAAAAGTTTCAAATTAAAAATTCACACTGAAGGACCCGGAATATGCCAAGAAAACCTGAAAAACGAGGAAAATTAAAAACTCACACTGAAGGACCCCGGATATGGCAAGAAAACCTGAAAAAGGTTGAAAATGAGAATAATCACTTTTAGGAGCCAGAATTGCGAAAAAACTTGAAAAACGTCATAAATGAGAAAAAAATCACAGTGTAGGATCCAGAATATGGCGAGAAACCCTGAGAACAGCAGAAAATTAAAAAAAAACACTCTGTAGGACACAGAATATGGCGAGAAAACTGAAAAAGGTGGAAGATGAGAATCATCACTCTGTAGGACACAGAATTGCGAAAAAAAACATGAAAAACGTCAAAATGAGAAAATCACATTGAAGGACCCAGAATATTTTGAGAAACACTTAAAAATATGGAAAATTAAAAATACACGCTGTAGGACCCAGAATATGGCGAGAAACACTGAAAAAAGTAGAAAATTAAAAACTCACACTGAAGGACCTGGAATATGGCAAGAAAACCTGAAAAACGTGGAAATGAGAAAATCACACTGTAGGACCCTGAGTATGATGAAAAAAACTGAAAAACGTGGAAAATTAAAAATTCACACTGAAGGACCCCGAATATGGCGAAAAAACCTGAAAAACAAGGATAATTAAAAAATCACCCTGAAGGATCAGAATATGGCGAGAAAACCTGAAATACAAGGAAAATTAAAAATACACTCTGTAGGACCCAGAATATGGCGAGAAACCCTGAAAAAAGTAGAAAATTAAAAACTCACACTGAAGGACAGCGAATATCGCGAAAAACATGAAAAAGGTGGAAAATGAGAAATCACAGTGTAGGACCCAGAATGATGAAAAAAATTGAAAAACGTCGAAAATGAGAAAAACACACTGCAGTACCCAGAATATGCCGAGAAACCCTGAAAAACGTGAAAATTAAAAATTCACACTGTCTGACCCACAATATGGCAAGAAACCATGAAAAAAGTGGAATATTAAAAATTCACACTGTATTACCCAGAATAGGGCGAGAAATACTGAAAAATGTGGAAAAGTCAACATTCACACTGAAGGACCTGGAATATGGCAAGAAAACCTGAAAAATCTGGAAATGAGAAAATCACACTGTAGGACCCACAAGATGTCAAAAAAAAAACACTGAAAAATGAGGAAAATTAAAAATTCAAACTGAAGGACCCAGAATATGGCGAGAAAACCTGTAAATAGTAGAAAATTAAAAATTCACACTGAAGGACCCTGAATATGGCAAGAATACCAATAAGGTGTAAAGTGAGCATAATCACATTGTAGGAACCAGAAATGTGAAAAAACTTGAAAAAGGTCGAAAATGAGAAAATCACAGTGTAAGACCCAGAATATGGCGAGAAACCCTGAGAAACGTGGAAAATTAAAAATACAATCTGTAGGACCCAGAATATGGTGAGAAACCCTGAAAAAGTAAAAAATTAAAAACTCACACTGACGGACCCCGAATATGGCCAGAAAACCTGAAAAAGGTGGAGAATGAGGAAATCACACTGTAGGACCCAGAATTGCGAAAAAACTTGAAAAAAGTGGAAAATTAAAAATTCACACGGAAGGACCAGGAATATGGCGAGAAAACCTGAAAAATGAGGAAAATTAAAAATTCACAGTGAAGGACCCAGAATATGGCAAGAAAACCTGAAAAACGTGAAAATTAAAAATTCACACAATCGGACCCAAAATATGGTGAGAAACCCTGAAAAATGTAGAAAATTAAAAACTCACACTGAAGGACCCCGAATATGGAGAGCAAACCTGAAAAAGGTGGGAAATGAGAAAATCACACTGTAGGACCCAGAATTACGAAAAAACTTGAAAAACGTGGAAAATGAGAAAATCACACTGCAGGACCCAGAATATGGCAAGAAACCATAAAAAAAGTGGAAAATTAAAAATTCACACTGTATTACCCATAATATGGCAAGAAATACTGAAAAACGTGCAAAATTAAAAATTCACACTGAAGGATCTGCAATATGGCAAGAAAACCTGAAAAACGTGGAAATGAGAAAATCACACTGTAGGACCCAGAATATGACAAAAAAAAAAAACCCTGAAAAACGTGGAAAATTAAAAACTCACACTGAAGGACCAGGAATATGGCGAGAAAACTTGAAAAACCAGGAAAATTAAAAACTCACATTGAAGGACCCATAATATGGCATGAAAACCTAAAAACATGGAAAATTAAAAAGACACGCTGAGGTCCCAGAATATGGCGAGAAACCATGAAAAAAGTAGAAAATTAAAAACTCACACTGAAGGACCTGGAATATGGCAAGAAAACCTGAAAAACGTGGAAATGAGAAAATCACACTGTAGGACCCTGAGTATGACGAAAAAACCTGAAAAACATGGAAAATTAAAAATTCACACTGAAGGACCCCGAATATGGCGAGAAAACCTGAAAAACAAGGATAATTAAAAAATCACCCTGAAGGATCAGAATATGGCGAGAAAACCTGAAATACAAGGAAAATTAAAAATACACTCTGTAGGACCCATAATATGGCGAGAAACCCTGAAAAAAGTAGAAAATTAAAAACTCACACTGAAGGACAGCGAATACGGCGAAAAACATGAAAAAGGTAGAAAATGAGAAATCACAGTGTAGGACCCAGAATTAGAAAAAAAAAACTTGAAAAACGTGGAAAAAGAGAAAATCACACTGCAGTACCCAGAATATGCCGAGAAACCCTGAAAAACGTGAAAATTAAAAATTCACACTGTCGGAACCACAATATTGCAAGAAACCATGAAAAACGTGGAATATTAAAAATTCACACTGTATAACCCAGAATAGGGCGAGAAATACTGAAAAAACGTGGAAAAGTAAACATTCACACTGAAGGACCTGGAATATGGCAAGAAAACCTGAAAAACCTGGAAATGAGAAAATCACACTGTAGGACCCACAATATGTCAAAAAAAAAAAAACTGAAAAATGAGGAAAATTAAAAATTCAAACTGAAGGACCCAGAATATGGCGAGAAAACCTGAAAAACGAGGAAAATTTAAGAAGTCACACTGAAATGCCCCGAATATGGCTAGAAAACCTGAAAAAGGTGGAAAATGAGAATAATCACACTGTAGGACCCATAAAAGCGAAAAAATGTGAAAAACGTCGAAAATGAGAAAATAATACTGTAGAACCCACAATATGGAGAGAAACACTGAAAAAATGTAGAAAATTAAAAAGTCACTGTGAAGGACCCAAAATATGGTGTGAAAACCTGAAAAAGGTGGAAGATGAGAAAATCACACTGTAGGACCCAGAATTACCAAAAAACCTGAAAAACCTGGAAAATGAGAAAATCACAGGGTAGGACCCAGAATATGCCGAGAAACCCTGAAAAAGTAGAAAATTATAAACTCACACTGAAGAACCCCAAATATGGCAATAAAAACTGAAAAAGGTGGAAAATGAGAAAATCACACAAAAAGACCCAGAATATGACGAAAAAAACTGAAAAACTTGAAAATTAAAAATTCACACGGTCGAACCAAGAATTTGTTAAGAAAACATGAAAAAAGTGGAAAATTAAAAATTCACATTGTATTACCCACAATATGATGAGAATCACTGAAAAACGTGGAAAATTAAAAATTCACAGTGAAGGACCTGGAATATGGCAAGAAAACCTGAAAAACGTTAAAATGAGAAAAACACACTGTAGGACCCAGAATATGCCGAGAAACCCTGATAAACGTGGAAAATTAAAAATACACGCTGTAGGACCCAGAATATGGCGAGAAACACTGAAAAACGTGAAAATTAAAAATTCACACTGAAGGACCCGGAATATGGCGAGAAAACCTGAAAAACGAGGAAAATTAAAAACTCACACTGAAATGCCCGAATATGGTGAGAAAAGCTGAAAAAGGTGGAAAATGAGAATAATCACACTGTAGAACCCAGAAATGTGAAAAAACGTGAAAAAACGTCGAAAATGAGAAAATCACACTGAAGGACCCAGAATATGGCGAGAAACAATGAAAAAAATATAGAAAATTAAAAAGTTACTATGAAGGACCCCAAATATGGCGAGAAAACCTGAAAAAGGTGGAATATGAGAAAATCACAGTGTAGGACCCAGAATTACAAAAAAACTTGAAAAACGTGGAAAATGAGAAAATCACACTGCAGGACCCAGAATATGCCGAGAAACCATGAAAAACGTGAAAATTAAAAATTCACAATATCGGACCCATAATATGGCGAGAAACCCTGAAAAAAGTAGAAAATTAAAAACTCACAGTGCAGGACCCAGAATATGCCAAGAAACCCTGAAAAACGTGAACATTAAAAATTCACACTGTCAGTCCCAGAATAATGCAAGAAACAATGAAAAAAGTGGAAAATGAGAAAATCACACTGTAGGACCCTGAGTATGACGAAAAAACCTGAAATAAGTGGAAAATTAAAAATTCACACTGTATTACCCAGAATATGGCGAGAAATACTGAAAAATGTGGAAAATAAAAAACTCACACTGAAGGAAACGGAATATGGTGAGAAAACCTGAAAAAAGTTTCAAATTAAAAATTCACACTGAAGGACCCGGGATATGGCAAGAAAACCTGAAAAAGGTTGAAAATGAGAATAATCACTTTTAGGAGCCAGGATTGCGAAAAAACTTGAAAAACGTCGTAAATGAGATAATCACAGTGTAGGATACAGAATATGGCGAGAAACCCTGAGAACAGCGGAATATTAAAAATACACTCTGTAGGACCCAGAATATAGCGAGAAAACCTGAAAAAGGTGGAAAATGAGAATCATCACTCTGTAGGACACAGAATTGCGAAAAAAACATGAAAAACGTCAAAATGAGAAAATCACATTGAAGGACACAGAATATGCTGAGAAACCCTTAAAAATGTGGAAATTTAAAAATACACACTGTAGGACCCAGAATATGGTAAGAAAACTGAAAAAAGTAGAAAATTAAAAACTCACACTGAAGGACCTGGAATATGGCAAGAAAACCTTAAAAACATGGAAATGAGAAAATCACACTGTAGGACCCAGAAATTTACGAAAAAAACTTAAAAACGTGCAATATTTAAAATTCACCATGTACGACCCAGAATATGCCAAGAAACCCTGAAAATCGTGAAAATTAAAAATTCACATGGTCAGATCCAGTATATGGCAAGAAACCATGAAAAAAGTGGAAAATTAAAAATTCACACTGAAAGACCTGGAATATGGCGAGAATACCTGAAAAAAAAGGATAATTAAAAACTCACCCTGAAGGACCAGAATATAGCGAGAAAATCTGAAATACAAGGAAATTAAAAATACACGCTGTAGGACCCAGGATATGGCGAGAAACCCTGAAAAAAAAGGAGAAAATTAAAAACTCACACTGAAGGACCCTGATTATGGCGAAAAACATGAAAAAGGTGGAAAATGAGAAATCACAGTGTAGGACCCAGAATTACGAAAAAACTTGAAAAAAGTCGAAAATGAGAAAATCACACTGCAGGACCCAAAATATGCCTAGAAACCCTGAAAAACGTGAAAATTAAAAATTCACACTGTCGGACCCACAATACGGCAAGAAACCATGAAAAAAGTGGAAAATTAAAAATTCACACTGTATTACCCAGAATATGGCGAGAAATACTGAAAATCGTGGAAAAGTAAAAATTCACACTGAAGGAACTGGAATATGGCAAGAAAACCTGAACAACGTGGAAATGAGAAAATCACATTGTTGGACCCAGAATATGTCGAAAAAAACCGAAAAATGAGGAAAATTAAAAATTCAAACTGAAGGACCCGGAATCTGGTGAGAAAACCTGAAAAACGAGGAAAATTAAAAACTCACACTGAAGGACCCAGAATATGGCGAGAAAACCTGAGAAACATGGAAAATTAAAAATACACTCTGTAGGACCCAGAATATGGCGAGAAACGCTGAAAATTAGAAAATTAAAAACTCAAACTGAAGGACCCCAAATATGGCGAGAAACCGGAAAAAGGTGGAAAATGAAAAAATCACACTGTAGGACCCAGAATTACGAAAAAAATTGAAAAACGTAGAAGATGAGAAAATCACACTGCAGGACCCAGAATATACCGAGAAACCCTGAAAAACGAGAAAATTAAAAATTCACACTGAAGGACCCGGAATATGGCGAGAAAACCTGAAAAACGAGGAAAATTAAAAACTCACACTGAAATGCTACGAATAGGGCGAGAAAACCTGAAAAAGGTGGAAAATGAGAATAATCACACTGTAGGACCCACAAATGCGAAAAAACGTGAAAAACGTCGAAAATGAGAAAATCACACTGAAGGACCCAGAATATGGCGAGAAACACTGAAAAAATGTCGAAAATTAAAAAGTCACAGTGAAGGACCCCAAATATGGCGAGGAAACCTGAAAAGGTGGAAAATGAGAAAAATCACAGTGTAGGACCCAGTATTACGAAAAAACTTGAAAAACGTGAGAAATGAGAAAATCACACTGCAGGACCCAGAATATGCCCAGAAACCCTGAAAAACGTGAAAATTAAAAATTCACGCGATCGAACCCAGAATATGTTAAGAAAACATAAAAAAAGTGGAAAATTAAAAATTCACATTGTATTACCCACAATATGGCGAGAATCACTGAAAAACGTGGAAAATTAAAAATTCACACTGAAGGACCTGGAATATGGCAAGAAAACCTGAAAAACGTTGAAATGAGAAAATCACATTGTAGGACCCAGAATATGGCAAGAAACCCTGAAAAACGTGGAAAATTAAAAATACACTCTGTAGGACCCAGAATATGGCGAGAAACAATTTAAAAAGTTGAAAATTAAAAATTCACACTGCATTACCCAGAATATGGCGAGAAATACTGAAAAACGTGGAAATTGAAAAATTCACACTGAAGGTCCTACAATATGGCAAGAAAACCTGAAAAACGTGGAAATGAGAAAATCACACTGTAGGACCCAGAATATGACGAAAAATCTTGAAAAACATGGATAATTAAAAATTCACACTGAATGACCCGGAACATGGCGAGAAAACATGAAAAATGAGGAAAATTAAAAACTCACACTGAAGGACCCAGAATATGGCAAGAAAACCTGAAAAACATGGAAAATTAAAAATACATGCTGTAGGACCCATAATATGGCGAGAAACCATGAAAAAAGTAGAAAATTAAAAACTCACACTTAAGGACCCGGAATATGGCGAGAAAACCTGAAAAAGGTGGAAAATGAGAATAATCATACTGCAGGACCCAGAATTGTGAATAAACTTGAAAAACGTTGAAAATGAGAAAATCACACTGTAGGACCCAGAATATGCCGAGAAACCCTGAAAAACGTGGAAAATTAAAAATACACGCTGTAGGACCCAGAATATGGCGAGAAACACTGAAAAACGTGAAAATTAAAAATTCACACTGAAGGACCCGGAATATGGCGAGAAAATCTGAAAAACGAGGAAAATTAAAAACTCACACTGAAATGCCCTAATATGGTGAGAAAAGCTGAAAAAGGTGGAAAATGAGAATAATCACACTGTAGAACCCAGAAATGTGAAAAAAACGTGAAAAACGTCGAAAATGAGAAAATCACACTGAAGGACCCAGAATATGGCGAGGAACAATGAAAAAATATAGAAAATTAAAAAGTTACTATGAAGGACCCCAAATATGGCGAGAAAACCTGAAAAGGTGGAATATGAGAAAATCACAAGGTAGGACCCAGAATTATGAAAAAACTTGAAAAACGTGGGAAATGAGAAAATCACACTGTAGAACCTAGAATTATGAAAAAACTTGAAAAAGGTGGAAAATGAGAAAATCACACTGCAGGACCCAGAATATGCCGAGAAACCATGAAAAACGTGAAAATTAAAAATTCACAATATCGGACTCATAATATGGCGAGAAACCCTGAAAAAAGTAGAAAATTAAAAACTCACAGTGCAGGACCCAGAATATGCCAAGAAACCCTGAAAAACGTGAACATTAAAAATTCACACTGTAGGTCCCAGAATAATGCAAGAAACCATGAACAAAGTGGAAAATGAGAAAATCACACTGTATTACCCAGCATATGGCGAGAAATTGATAAAACGTTGAAAATTAAAAATTCACCCTGAAGGACCTGGAATATGGCAAGAAAACCTGAAAAAAGTGGAAATGAGAAAATCATACTGTAGGACCCTGAGTAAGACGAAAAAACCTGAAATAAGTGGAAAATTAAAAATTCACACTAAAGGACCTGGAATATGGCGAGAAATCCTGAAAAACGAGGAAAATTATAAACTCACACTGAAGGACCCAGAATTACGTAAAAACTTGAAAAACATGGAAAATGAAAAAATCACACTGCAGGACCCAGAATATGCCTAGAAACCCTGAAAAACGTGAAAATTAAAAATTCACACTTTAGGACACAGAATATGGCGAGAATCCATGAAAAGTGGAAAATTAAAAATTCACACTGTATTACTCAGAATATGGCGAGACATACTGAAAAACGTGGAAAATTAAAAATTCACACTGAAGGACCTGGAATATGGCGAGAAAACCTGAAAAATAAGTAAAATTAAAAACTCACACTGAAGGAGCCAGAATATGGCGAGAAAACCTGAAAAGCGTAGAAAATTAAAAATACAAGCTGGAGGACCCAGAATATGGCGAGAAACCCTAAAAAGTAGAAAATAAAAAACTTACACTGAAGGACCCCAAATATATGGAGAAAACCTGAAAAAGGTGGAAAATGAGAAAATCATACTGTAGAACACAGTAATGCGAAAAAAATTGAAAAAAGTGGAAAATGAGAAAATCACACTGTAGGACCCAGAATATGCCGAGAAACCCTGAAAAACTTGGAAAATTAAAAATAGACCCTGTAGGACCCAGAATATGTCGAGAAACCCTGAAAAATTAGAAAAGTAAAAACTCACACTGAATGACCCCAAATATGGAGAGAAAACCTGAAAAAGGTGGAAAATGAGAAAATGACACTGTAGGACCAGGAATTACCAAAAAATTTGAAAAATGTGGAAAATGAGAAAATCACACTGCAGGAACCAGAATATGCTGAGAAACCCTGAAAAAGGTGAAAATTAAAAATTCACACTGTCGGTCCCAGAATATGGCAAGAAAACAGGAAAAAAGTGGAAAATTAAAAATCACACTGTATTACCCAGAGTATGTCGAGAAATACTGAAAAACGTGGAAAATTAAAAATTCACACTGAAGGACCTGGAATACGGCAAGAAAACCTGAAAAACGTGGAAATGAGGAAATTACACTGTAGGACCAAGAATATGACCAAAAAACCTGAAAAACGTGGAATATTAAAAATTCACACTGAAGGACCCGGAATATGGCCAGAAAACCTGAAAAGTGAGGAAAATTGAAAACTAACACTGAAGGACACAGAATAGGAAAAAAACTGAAAAAAGTAGAAAATTAAAAATTCACACTGAATGACCCCTGAATATGGCGAGAAATCTTGAAAAAAGTAGAAAAGTAAAAACTCACACTGAAGGACCCCAAATATGGTGAGAAAACCTGAAAATGGTGGAAAATGAGAAAATCACACTGTAGGACCCAGAATTACGAAAAAACTTGAAAAACCTGGAAAATGAGAAAATCACACTGCAGGACCCAGAATATGCAGAGAAACCCTGAAAAGGTGAAAATTAAAAATTCACACTTTGGGGCTGGTGAGATGGCTCAGTGGGTAAGAGCACCCGACTGCTCTTCCAAAGGTCCAGAGTTCAAATCCCAGCAACCACATGGTGGCTCACAACCATCCGTAACGAGATCTGGTGCCCTCTTCTGGAGTGTCTGAAGACAGCTACAGTGTGCTTACATGTAATAAAAATTCACACTTTCGGACCCAGATTATGGAGAGAAACCATGAAAAAAGTGGAAAATTAAAAATTCACACTGTATTACCCAATATGGCGAGAAATACTGAAAAACGTGGAAAATTAAAAATTCACACTGAAGGACCTGGAATAAGGCAAGAAAACCTGAAAAAGGTGGAAATGAGAAAATCACACTGTAAGACACAGAATATGATGAAAAAACCTGAAAAACGTGGAAAATTAAAAATTCACACTGAAAGACCCTGAATATGGCAAGAAAACCTGAAAAACGAGGAAAATTAAAAACTCACACTGAAGGACCCAGAATAGGTGAGAAAACCTGAAAAAAGTAAAAAAGGAAGTGATGATTGGTTCCTTCCTATGCTGGTTCTTTTGTGCCTCTTCCTTCCACTATTAGGAAGGTTTGCAATTACATAATGAGGCAGCTCAGCCAAGCACTTAATTTGGAAATAGGACTAGAGGATAGGATACACCTGAAGACTGACAGCCATTTCTTTGTGTTCTTGATGCTTCAATGGAAGCATCTGGTATTCTGTGTGCAGTGTGATAGGTCCCATTCCAGAGGCATAGGTAAGAACCAGATTCCTGGCACTCTGACAGAAAAGGACCTAGGAGAAGCCCCGAGGGTGGGTGTGGATAGGACATTGCCTGAGCCTCCTTTGGCTCAGATCCGTACCCCTGGATTGGTTGGACCCTCACTACGATCCCCAACTTAACCCTACTGACATCTAGGTTAGTCATTTGAGCTCTAGTTGGATTCCCTTGACTGACCTGTTGGCCCCTATGGCCACCCTAAGTCAGCTCCCAGATCCTGTGCCACCTAGGCTCAGACCTGACACGCTATTTCTGTTAACAACAAAATCAGGGTGCCAGACTCACAGGAGACATTTCTTACATTTAGATTACGTTCAGTTTGGGGAAAACAGAGGACAACACAGACGTCGGTTGAGGCCAATATACAGTTTAGTAAGCAAATAATGATCAGATGCGCAAAGACCTGCTACAGCGATGAAAACAGCTTTAACCATGCTCCTCCAGTGCCAGCCATGGCTTTGCCTGTCTGCATTGTATTTCTATGATATGCCAACTGAGCAGGTGCTCACCAAGGATATGCTCTGGGGATGCTTACCCAGTGGTGGTCACAATTAGTAAACTTCTAAGCTAAAGAATAGTTCCCCATCCAGCACAGTCATTAGAGCACGAGATTATTAATCTCAGGGTCGTTGGTTTGAGCCCAATGTTGGACGAGATGTTATTTTAGTTGGGTCTCGACTGGAGACAATGCTGGCACTTCCCAGGAGGGCCCCATGATTGGGAATCAAGATCAGGTCAATGATCTAAACAGCCCTATATCCCCCAAAGAAATAGAAGCAGTCATTAATAGTCTCCCAACTAAAAAAAGCCCAGGACCAGATGGGTTTAGTGCAGAGTTCTATCAGACCTTCAAAGAAGATCTAATCCCAGTTCTTCACAAACTATTCCACAAAATAGAAACAGAAGGTACTCTACCCAACTCATTCTATGAAGCCACAATTACTCTGATACCTAAACCACAAAAAGACCCAACAAAGATAGAAAACTTCAGACCAATATCCCTTATGAATATTGATGCAAAAATCCTCAATAAAGTTCTTGCTAACCGAATCCAAGAACACATCAAAACAATCATCCATCCTGACCAAGTAGGTTTCATCCCAGGGATGCAGGGATGGTTCAATATATGGAAATCCATCAATGTAATCCACTATATAAACAAACTCAAAGACAAAAACCACATGGTCATCTCGTTAGATGCGGAAAAACATTTGACAAGATCCAACACCCATTCATGATAAAAGTCTTGGAAAGATCAGGAATTCAAGGCCCATACCTAAACATGATAAAAGCAATCTACAGCAAACCAGTAGCCAACATCAAAGTAAATGGTGAGAAGCTTGAAGCAATCCCTCTAAAATCAGGGACTAGACAAGGCTGTCCACTTTCTCCATACCTATTCAACATTGTACTTGAAGTCCTAGCCAGAGCAATTCGACAACAAAAGGAGATCAAAGGGATACAAATTGGAAAAGATGAAGTCAAAATATCACTTTTTGCAGATGATATGATAGTATATATAAGTGACCCTAAAAATTCCACCAGAGAACTCCTAAGCCTGATAAACAGCTTCGGTGAAGTAGCAGGATATAAAATTAACTCAAACAAATCAATGGCCTTTCTCTACACAAAGAATAAACAGGCTGAGAAAGAAATTAGGGAAACAACACCCTTCTCAATAGTCACAAATAATATAAAATATCTTGGCGTGACTCTAACTAAGGAAGTGAAAGATCTGTATAATAAAAACTTCAAGACTCTGAAGAAAGAAATTCTAGAAGATCTCAGAAGATGGAAAGATCTCCCATGCTCATGGATTGGCAGGATCAACATTGTAAAAATGGCTATCTTGCCAAAAGCAATCTACAGATTCAATGCAATCCCCATCAAAATTCCAAATCAATTCTTCAACGAATTAGAAAGTGCAATCTGCAAATTCATCTGGAATAACAAAAAACCTAGGATAGCAAAAACTCTTCTCAAGGATAAAAGAACCTCTGGTGGAATCACCATGCCCGACCTAAAGCTTTACTACAGAGCAATTGTGATAAAAACTGCATGGTACTGGTATAGTGACAGACAAATAGACCAATTTAATAGAATTGAAGACCCAGAAATGAACCCACACACCTACGGTCACTTGATCTTCGACAAGGGAGCTAAAAACATCCAGTGGAAGAAAGACAGCATTTTCAACAAATGGTGCTGGCACAACTGGTTGTTAACATGTAGAAGAATGCGAATCGATCCATTCCTATCTCCTTGTACTAAGGTCAAGTCTAAGTGGATCAAGGAACTTCACATAAAACCAGAGACACTGAAACTTATAGAGGAGAAAGTGGGGAAAAGCCTTGAAGATATGGGCACAGGGGAAAAATTCCTGAATAGAACAGTAATGGCTTGTGCTGTAAGATCGAGAATTGACAAATGGGACCTCATGAAACTACAAAGCTTCTGCAAGGCTAAAGACACCATCAATAAGACAAAAAAACCACCAACAGATTGGGAAAGGATCTTCACCTATCCTAAATCAGACAAGGGACTAATATCCAATATATATAAAGAACTCAAGAGGGTGGACTCCAGAAAGTCAAATAACCCCATTAAAAAATGGGGCTCAGAACTGAACAAAGAATTCTCACCTGAGGAATACCGAATGGCAGAGAAGCACCTGAAAAAATGTTCAACATCCTTAATCATCAGGGAAATGCAAATCAAAACAACCCTGAGATTCCACCTCACACCAGTCAGAATGGCTAAGATCAAAAATTCAGGTGACAGCAGATGCTGGCGAGGATGTGGAGAAAGAGGAACACTTCTCCATGTTGGTGGGATTGCAAGCTTGTACAACCACTCTGGAAATCATTCTGGCGGTTCCTCAGAAAATTGGACATAGTACTACTGGAGGATCTAGCAATACCTCTTCTGGGCATATATCCAGAAGATGTCCCAAACGGTAAGAAGGACACATGCTCCACTATGTTCATAGCAGCCCTATTTATAATAGCCAGAAGCTGGAAAGAACCCAGATGTCCCTCAACAGAGGAATGTATACAGAAATTATGGTACATTTACACAATGGAGTACTACTCAGCTATTAAAAAGAATGAATTTATGAAATTCCTAGCCAAATGGATGGACCTGGAGGGCATCATCTTGAGTGAGGTAACACAATCACAAAGGAACTCACAGAATATGTATTCACTGATAAGTGGATATTAGCCCAAAATTTAGGATACCCAAGATATAAGATACAATTTGCTAAACGCATGAAACTCAAGAAGAATGAAGACCAAAATGTGGACACTGTGCCCCTTCTTAGAATTGGGAACAAAACACCCAGGGAAGGAGTTACAGAGACAAAGTTCGGAGCTGTGATGAAAGGATGGACCATCTAGAGACTGCCGTATCCAGGGATCCATCCCATAATCAGCTTCTAAACGCTGACACCATTGCATACACTAGCAAGATTTTGCTGAAAGAACCCAAAGATAGCTGTCTCTTGTGAGACTATGCAGGGGCCTAGCAAACACAGGAGTGGATGCTCACAGTCAGCTATTGGATGGATCACAGGGCTCCCAATGGAGAAGCTAGAGAAAGTACCCAAGGAGCTAAAGGGATCTGCAACCCTATAGTTGGAACAACATGATGAACTAACCAGTACCCCGGAGCTCTTGTCTCTAACTGCATATGTATCGAAAGATGGCCTAGTCGGCCATCACTGGAAAGAGAGGCCCATTGGACTTGCAAACTTTACATGCCCCAATATAGGGGAATGCCAGGGCCAAAAGAATGGGAATGGGAGGGTAGGGAAGTGAGGGGCGGTATGGGGGACTTTTGGGATAGCATTGGAAATGTAATTGAGGAAAATATGTAATAAAAAAAAACAGTGAAAAAAAAAAGAAAGAAAAAGTCGAAAAATGAGAAAATCATACTGTAGTACCTGGAATAGGGCAATAAACCCTGAAAAACATAGAAAATTAAAAACTCACACTGAAGGACCTGGAATATATCGATAACCCTGAAAATGCCGAAAATTATGGTCTCATACTGAAGGACTAGGAATATGGCGAGAGACAAAAAAAAAAAAAAAAAAAAAAACCGTGGATAATTAAACAATCACATTAAAGGACTGGAATATGGCAAGAAATCCTGAAAAATGAGGAAAATGAGAAAATCACAGTGTAGGACCTGGAATATGGTGAGAAACCCTGGAAAAGTCGAAAAATGAGTAAATCAAACTGTATGTCCAAGAATATGGCGAGAAACCCTGAAAAACGTGGATAATAAATTATTCAAACAGGGTGCTGGAATATGGCAAGAAATCCTGAAAAATGTGGAAAATGAGAAAATCACACTGAAGGACCTGGAATATGGCAAGCAACCCTGAAAAAGGTGGATAATTAAAAAATCACATTGAAGGCCTGGAATATGGCAAGAAATCCTGAAAAATGTGGAAAATGAGAAAATCAGATAGTAGGACCTGGAATATGGTAGAAACCCCTAAAAAGTCTAAAAATGAGAAAATCACACAGTAGGACCTGGAATATGGTGAGAAACCCTGTATAGTCGAATAGTGAGAAAATCACACTGTAGGTCCTGGAATATGGTGAGAAACCCTGAAAAAGTCGAAAAATTAGAAAATCACACTGTAGGACCTGGAATCTGGTGAGAAACCCTGAAAACGTCGAAAAATGAGAAAATCGTACTGTACTACCTAGAATATGGCGATTAACCATGAAAAATGTCGAAAATTAAAAACTCACTATGAAGGACCTGGAATAGGGTGAGAAATCCTGAAAAATAGGGAAAATGAGAAAAGAACACTGTAGGACTTGGAATAGGGTAAGAAACCCTGTATAGTCGAATAAAGAGAAAATCACACTGTAGTACCTGGAATATGACGAGAAACCCTGAAAAACATGGATAATTAAAAACTCACACTGAAGAACTGGAATATGGCGAGAAATCCTGAAAAATGTGGAAAATGAGAAAATCACACTGTAGGACCTGGAATATGGTGATAAACCTTGAAAAAGTCGAAAAATGAGAAAATCACATTATAGGACCTGAAATATGGTGACAAACCATGAACGGATCGAAAAATGAGAAAATCATACTGTAATACCTAGAATATGGTGATAAAAACACTGAAAAATCTTGATTATGGCTAGAAACCATGAAAAAAGTAGAAAATTCAAAAATCATACTGAAGGACCTGGAATATGGCAAGAAAACCTGAAAAAGGTGGAAATGAGAAAATCACACTGTAAGACCCAGAATATGACGAAAAAACCTGAAAAACTTGGAAAATTAAAAATTCACACTGAAGGACCCTGAATATGGCTAGAAAACCTGAAACACGAGGAAAATTAAAAACTCACACTGAAGGACCCCAAATATGGGGAGAAAACCTGAAGAAGTGGAAAATGAGAAAATCACTCTGCAGGACCCAGAATATGCCGAGAAACCCTGAAAAACGTGAAAATTAAAAATTCACACTGTCGGACACAGAATATGGCAAGAATCCATAAAAAAAAATGGAAAATTAAAAATTCACACTGTATTACGCAGAATATGGCGAGAAATACTGAAAAACGTGGAAAATTAAAAATTCACACTGACGGACCTGGAATATGGCAAGAAAACCTGAAAAACGTGGAAATGAGAAAATCATACTGTAGGACCAAGAATATGACTAAAAATCCTGGAAACGTGGAAAATTAATAATTCACACCGAAGGACCTGGAATATGGCGAGAAAACATGAAAAACGAGTAAAATTAAAAACTCACACTGAAGGACCCAGAATATGGCGAGAAAACCTGAAAAAAGTAAAAAATTAAAAATACACGCTGTAGGACCCAGAATATGGCGAGAAACCCTGAAAAAAGTAGAAAATTAAAAACTCACACTGATGGACCCCAAATATAGCGAGAAAACCTGAAAACGGTGGAAAATGAGAAAATCATATTGTAGGACACAGTAATGTGAAGAAAATTGAAAAAAGTGGAAAATGAGAAAATCACACTGTAGGAACCTGTATATGCCGAGAAACCCTGAAAAACGTGGAAAATTAAAAATACACTCTGTAGGACCCAAAATATGGCAAGAAACCCTGAAAAAAGTAGAAAATTAAAAACTCACACTGAAGGACCCCGAATATGGCAAGAAAACCTGAAAAAAGTAGAAAATTTAAAATACACGCTGTTGGACCCAGAATATGGCGAGAAACCCTGAAAAAAGTAGAAAATTAAAAACTCACACTGAAGGTCCCCAAATATATCGAAAAAACCTGAAAAAGGTGGAAAATGAGAAAATCATACTGTAGGACACAGTAATGCGAAAAAAATTGAAAAAAGTGGAAAATGAGAAAATCACACTGTAGGACCCAGAATATGCTGAGAAACCCTGAAAAACGGGGAAATTTAAAAATATACTCTGTAGGACCCAGAATATGGCGAGAAACCCAGAAAAAAGTAGAAAATTATAAACTCACACTGAAGGACCCGGAATATGGCAAGAAAACCTGAAAAAGGTGGAAAATGAGAAAATCACCCTGAAGGACCCAGAATAACGGAAAAACTTGAAAATCTTGGAAAATGAGAAAATAACACTGCAGGAACCAGAATATTCCGAGAAACCCTGAAAATCGTGAAATTTAAAAATTCACACAATGGAACCCAGAATATGGGCCTGCCTTGCCTAGACTAGCCTAGCCCTGCCTAGTCCAGCATAGCCCTGCCCTGCCTAGCCTAGCCCTGCCCTGCCTGACCCTGTTTTTAACCAGGCTGGCCTCGAACTCAGAAACTGACTGCCTCTGCCTCCAGAGTGCTCTCAGTAAGAGCTCGAGCCACCACTGACTGTTGGGTTTTCTAAGTCTTACATTGGTATGGTGTCTGTTTCTCAGCTGTGAAACCCTAATTAAGACATGTAGTCAGTCCTAGGTCAGCTGTAGCTACAGAGTGAGGCATTATCTAAAACAAAACAAAACAAAAATAGAAATAATAAAATAAATAAATTATGCAAACACATGATATCTTTTCTTTCTTTAGATGATACTCAGAACTTGAAGCAGTTCACCCATGAGACCTCAGCTCTGGACATTGAGGCTGTTTCCCTAACAAGTATTAGGGCTGCACCTGAGGGGTTCTACTGCTGAGTTGTGTCCCCCACTTTTAAAAAAAAGTTGTTTTCAAAGGCTGCAGGTTCTTAGCACTGTTGCTTGTTACAGTTGAGAAACAGCCCTGAACTTTCAGTGGTAGTTAAAGGCACTGAGACTGGCTTCCTATAGACATAAAAGGCCAAGTCTTTGTTATTAAAAAGTTAATCTGGATTCCCCCACCCCCTGGCATCCTAAGAATTCCTAGAAAGGAAGACAGGGACCTGGGCAGAAGGGTGCAAGGCTACTGGTGTTTGTAAGTGGTAACAGAAGGCTTTCTCTTGTTGGTACCCTACCCCAAGTTACACTGTCACTTCTTTTTCCTTGTTGTTGTTTTGTTGGTTTGTATTCTCTACATAGCCCCTTTCCCTTCCTAACCTTGGTGGTCCTGAACCTTACTGTCCTTGAACTCAGTGATTTGCCTGTCTTGCTGGGATGAAACTGTGAACTACCATCCAGAAGGAAGCACCCTGCTGAGGTGAGATTGGGGTCTCTTCCAGTTTCCTCTATGAACATGCATATGGCAGGCCTGGTCTTTCTTTTTTTCTTTTCCTTTTCTTTTTAAAGATTTATTTATTTATTATATTTAAGTATGCTGTAGCAATCTTCAGACACTCCAGAAGAGGGTGTCAGATTCTGAAGAATCTAAATCATTCTTATTGTCTGCATATGATGTATATAAACACAGCCTCACATATACTAAAAAAAAAAAAATGAAAGATGGGTCTACAGAGAGGGCTCAACAATTAAGAGCATTGTCTCCTCTTCAAGAGAACCTGGGCTCAATTACCAGTATATATATGGTGGCCCATCTCCAGTTCCAGGGGATCTAATACTCTGTTCTGGAGTCTGTGGGCACAGCATACACATGCAAAACACCCTTACACTAAAAATAAAATAGATCATTGAGAGAGAGGAGAGAGAGGGGGTGAGAGAGAGGGGAGGTAATCATACCTCCTGACGAGTTTGAAGACCTGAGCACTTACACAAATAAATAAATGCAAATTATTTTTTTATAAAGAAACTCTGCCATTTACCTTTAAAAATTCCTAGAAAACAAGATCTATGAGCAACAGTTATATTTACTATATCTAAAGGACAGTCTTGAGCATATTCTCTAAATAGAACAAGGTCTGTTAGTCTTAGAAATGGAAAAGACAAACCAAGGAAGGTTTGCAATTACTTAATGAGGCAGCTCAGCCCAGCTCTTAGGTTGGAAATAAGACTCGAGAATAGGATACACCTGAAGACAGACAGCCATTGCTTTTTGTTTTGGAGGCTGAAAGGATACACCTGAAGACAGCCATTGCTGTGTGTGCTTGATGGTAATCTGGTAATTTTTTTTTTTTAATTTTTAAAAACTTTTTATCCTCTTTCTTTCTTTCTTTCTTTCTTTCTTTCTTTCTTTCTTTCTTTCTTTCTTTCTTTCTTTCTTTCTTTCTTTCTTTCTATCTTTGTTTCTTTCTTTCTTTCTTTCTTTCTTTCTTTCTTTCTTTCTTTTTTCTTTCTTTCTTTCAATTATTATTTTTTTCTCAGAACGGGTTTCTCTGTGCAGCACTGGCTGACTTGGAACTCCCTCTGTAAGCCAGGGTGACCTTGAATGCAGAAATCTCCCTGAGGCTAAAGGTGTGTTCCACAATTGACTCAGCTCTACTCTAATTCTGTGTATGTATGTATGTATATATGTATGAATAAAAGTAATATTAATCCATTAATATCACTTTTTCCTAAAATTCATGTCATTCCTCCTTATCTTTCTCTCTCACTCCCTGTTTGTGTGCATGTGTGTGTTAGTCTAGGGTACACAGATTAAAGAAATCATATTTCCCACGGATTCTTAGAAATAAACAAGGAAGCCGGTTGTGGTGAAGCACCCCTTTAATCCCAGCACTTGGCAGGCAGAGGCCGGCAGATTTCTGCATTCCAGGCCATCCTGGTCTACAGAGTGAGTTCCAAGTCACCCAGGGCTACACAAAGAAACACTGTCTTGAACGCCCCTCCCTCCTAAAAATAATAAAGAAGTAATAGACAAAAAGCAAGAGAAAAACATGTGGCCATGGCTGCTGGTGGCTTTTCAGTGACTCCTCACCCTTCTGCACTGGATTCAGTTAAGTTCTATTCCACTAGTAGCTGGGAAAGAAGGGGAAGAAACAGAAGCAACCTGGAACAATAGGTCTCGTGACGGCCAGCCACCTCCATCTTGAGAAGGGTGGTCAGTCAGCAGACAAGATGGCTGCCATCCACATGTCCCCTTTCAGCATGGTGAGGTCAATGTGCCAATGTTCAACCGAGTGACAGAACAAGGAAGTAGACATGCAGAAAACAGACATGCAGGCACACCACCTCCCTTCCCTTCTGTTGTTTGGTAAAAGACACACAATTTTTATTATTTACAGTAAGCCTTAAAAAGCACTCTGACAGCCTCGCAGATATCTACCTTCTATGTGATTAGAATTTCCGTTTTTTTTTTTTAAATTAATTCTCAGGAGTTGCATGGTGACTTGTCCTAGGTTATGGTGCCCTCTTCTGGCATGTAGTCATATAGGCAGCAGATAGAGCACACACACACACACACACACACACACACACACACACGCTTACATTGAGAACTAATAGTTATAATAACAACAAACAAACAAGCAAGCAAGCAAGCAAGCAAACAAACAAACAAATATATAAATAAGAGGGAAAAAGAGATTTTGGCTTCTGCCAGGCTGTGTGGGTGGCAAAAGCAGGCAGGCAAAGAGGACCTCTGTGAGTTTGAGGCTACCCAAGCCTACACTGATAGTTCCAGAACAGACTGCCTGGGCTACACCAAGAGAAACCCTACCTCGAGGCAAAAGAAAACAAAAGCAGAGAAGGTTCTGGCTTTTATTTTACTGATCTGTTTGTCTTTCTTTCACCAGGCTGGCCTCGAACTCAGAAACTGACTGCCTCTGCCTCCCGAGTGCTCTCATTAAGAGCTTGAGCCACCCCTGAATGTCTGGTTTTCTAAGTCTTACCTTGCTCTGGGTGTCTGTTCTCAGCTGAGAAACCCTAATTAACACATGTAGTCAGTCCTGGGTCATCCAGAGCTACAGACTGAGGCCTTATCTAAAACCAAATAAAACAAAACAAAACAACAAATAGAAATAATAAAATACATAAATTAAGCAACCACATCATATCTTTTCTCTCTCTAGATGGTACTCAAAAATTGCAGCAGTTTGCCTGTGAGACCTCAGCTCTGGACACTGAGGCTGTTTCCCTACCAAGTAATAGGGCTGAACTTGAGGAGCTCTACAGCTCAGTTGTGTCCCCTGCTTTTTTAAAAAAAGAGTTGTTTTCAAAGGCTGCAGGTTCTTACCACTGTTGCTTGTTATAGATGAATTATAGCCCTGAACTTTCAATGGTACTTAAAGGCACAGACAGGTGCTTCCTATAGACATAAGAGCCCAAGCCTTGTGGTCATAACCAGTGGTAATAACCTGGGCAGAAGGGTGCAAGGCTTCTTGTGTTTGTAAGTGGTAACAGAAGGCTTTCTCTTGTTGGTACCCTATCACAAGCTACACTGTCTATTCTTTTTCCTGGTTAGTGTTTCCTTGCTTTGTTTTCACTACATAGCTCCTTTCTCTTCATAGCATTGGCTGTCCTGAACCAGGCAGTCCTTGAAATCAGTGATTTGCCTGTCTTGCCGGGATTACACTCTGAGCTACCATCCAGAGGGAAGCAACCTGCTGAGGTTAGACTGCTCTCTCTCCAGGTTTCCCCTATGAACATGCAAATGGCAGTCCTTCCTGGTCTTTCTTTATTTATCCTTTTTAAAAAATGTTTATTTATTTATTTATTTATTTATTTATTTATTTATTTATTTATTTATTAGATATAAGTACACTGTAGCTGTCTTCAGACACTCCAGAAGAGGGTGTCAGATTCTGGAGAATCTAAATCCCTCTTATAGTCTGCATATGATGTACATAAACACAGCCTCACATATACTTCTAAAAATTTAAAAATGGGTGGGGCCACTGAAAGGGCTCAACAATTAACAGCATTGTCTCCTCTTCCAGAGAACCTGGGATCAAGTACCAGCAACTATATGGTGGCCCATCTCCAGTTCCAGGGAATCTGATACTCTGTTCTGGCTTCTGTGGGCACAGTATACACATGCAAAACACCCTTACACTAAAATTAAAATACATCATTGAGAGAAAGGAAAGAGGGCTTTTGAGAGAGAGGGGAGGTCATCGTACCTCTTGACAGGTTTGAAAAATCAGAGTTTCATCACTCACACAAATAAATAACTGCAAAATATTTTTTAAACAAACTCTGCCATTTACCTTTAAAAATATCAAGAAAACAAGTTAGTTCTATGAGCAACAGTTATATTGACTGTATCTAAAGGATAGTCATGAGCATATTCTCTAAACAGAAAAAGGTCTGGTAATCTTAGAAATGGAAAAGAGAAACCAAGTCTTTCTTTATATAAAAGCATACAGTAAGTGAACATTTAAAACTACAAGAGGCTACAGTGTGGCATGTCGGTGGAGATTTTTCCAACCTTGGGAAAGTCACACGTGAACCCCTTTAAGTTGGGGTTGCAGGGAGGTGATGATTGGTTCCTTCCTATGCTGGTTCTTTTGTGCCTCTTCCTTCCACGATTAGGAAGGGCTGCAATTACATAATGAGGCAGCTCAGCCAAGCCCTTAATTTGGAAATAGGACTAGAGGATAGGATACACCTGAAGACAGACAGCCATTGCTCTGTGTTCTTGATGCTTCAATGGAAGCATCTGGTATTCTGTGTGCAGTGTGATAGGTCCCATTCCAGAGGCATAGGTAAGAACCAGGTTCCTGACACTCTGACTGAAAAGGACCTAGGAGAAGCCCCGAGGGTGGGTGTGGATAGGACATAGCCTGAGCCTCCTTTGGCTCAGATCCGTAACCCTGGATTGGTTGGACCCTCACTAGGATCCCCAACTTAACCCTACTGATATCTAGGTTAGTCATTTGAGCTCTAGTTGGATTCCCTTGACTGACCTGTTGGCCCCTATGGCCACCCTCAGTCAGCTCCCAGATCCTGTGCCACCTAGGCTCAGACTTGACAGGCTATGTCTGTTAACAACAAAATCAGGGTGCCAGACTCACAGGAGACATTTCTTACATTTAGATTACGTTCAGTTTGGGGGAAACAGAGGACAACACAGACGTGGGTTGAGGCCAATATACAGTTTAGTAAGCAAATACTGATTAGATGCGCAAAGACCTGCTACAGCGATGGAAACAGGTTTAACCATGCAGCTCCAGTGCCAGCCATGGCTTTGCCTGTCTGCATTGTATTTCTATGATATGCCAACAGAACAGGTACTCACCAAGGATTTGCTCTGGGGATGCTTACCCAGTGGTGGTCACAATTAGTAAACTTCTAAGCTAAAGAACAGTTCCCCATCTAGCACAGTCATTAGAGCACGAGATTATTAATCTCAGGGTCGTTGGTTTGAGCCCAAAGTTGGACGAGACGTTATTTTAGTTGGGTCTTGACTGGAGACAATGCTGGCACTTCCCAGGAATGCCCCATGGTTGGGGTTCTGCTTTCTGTATCTCTGACATTAGAACTGGAGGTAGGGAGCATTTGGTGGGTCTTTTGCTCTGCTTGAAGCAGCACTGGGTGTACTAAATTGCAGTGGGTGCAAGTGTTACAGACTCTACACTAGTTTTGACATTCTCGAGCAATTGGGGCACTGGGTAGTCTTGGATTACCCTTTTCAGGTAGATTCGAAACTCAGTTCTTTTGGTGTTTACTGAATTCAACCAGAGGATTCCAAGATATCCCTCTTAGAAAGACTAGCTGGAGCTTCTCTTTAAGGCTTGTTGGTCCTACCCCTAGAGGATTCTCGCTTAGGGTCTGAGAGGATCTTCCTAGGTTCAAATCTTGGACCAGCCCTCTTCTTTTGCCAATCATACCCTGAGGATTAAAAGTCAAACTTGGCTCCTTAGAAGGTATGACTAAATAAATGAAAATGGAAATTCGTAAGTACACAAAGTGGTATTTTTGGTTGGTTTCTTTGGACCTTGTTTTCTGTTTTAGGCAGAGTCTTGTTCCTTTACCTTAGGCTGCTCCTGACAAAGTCAAGGATAGCTGCATTTCTAATCTTCATGCTTTCACTTCTTGTGTGCTGGAAAGATAGGCATGTGTATTAATCTGGTGTTCAGGTTGGAACCCAGGCTTAGGCAAGCAATTAGATGAGCTACAGCATCAGCTCATAACTCAAAATGTACACCAAGTATTGCTGGCATTATTCAAATTAGCCTGAAGGACACAAATATTGGAAAATGTTGGAATTAAAAAAAAATCAATCCAGCTGCTCTGGCAAATCAGGGAGAACTGGAGCAGGCCTCTGAGATGCACCAGCTTCTAGTCAGGTCTTTAGTGTATTTGACATACCCTGAGCTACATGAGAAGAAACACAAATAGCTAAAACAGGATTGTGAGACTAGCTGCAAGAAATGTGGCTGGCAAATAAAAACCGCTTTGAAATTTTCCAGTAGCCCTTAAGTGCAAATCTGGTTCCAGATCACTGGCCTTTAATCATCACTAGTTTGCTTGGGTCCAACCCACAGGACCCAAAAAGTAGTCAAGAGCCTGTGACATCTTCAGATTTGCTGGACTAGCATTTTTCAGGTCCCTTGGTGGGCAGATCTAAGAAAGGAGAGGTGCTGCCAAAACTGGCTAGGGTCTCAGCTTTGCGAATCTGCCTTGGAACTTCCCTTTTTTCCATAATCTCCATAAAAAGGCAAAGGATTTTTACATTTAAGAAGTCCTTGCACTTCGGATAGGAAACATACTCCAAGAACCACAGTCAGCCCTCTGGCCTCTGTAGAGTCCTGACTGAGCCTGGGTCTCCCAGCTCAGTGTTTTGAAATCACAAGGTGGATTCCTGTGCAGAGAATGAATAGATGGGAGTAGGAGGAATGAGTCCTTCTAGGGTTCTGTGAGCTGGAAGGCGCAGTGTGGACTTAACCGAACAAGCCTCAGATTCTGCCGAATTTTCACAACTGGGTAAACTGCCAGATACCATGAAAGAAGAGAGGGACTCCTCTAAGGAGTTGTTTCGGGCATCTCTCCGGGGTGGGAGGCTTGATTCGAACCCTGATACCTCTGTTGGTCTGGTGTCTACACTTCGAGACTCCCGGCGAAATCTTCAAGGTCCTGAACAGTGGCCAGGCTTCCAAGGTGTCATTCAGTCCTGCGACTGTAGGTGTGGGATGCAGAGAAGGCCCTGATTTCTTCTATCCAGCCTTACAGAATCAGCTGAGCTCTTTCCTTTTTCAGTAGGGGGCTGCCCCAACTTCTCTCTCAGCATCACTTTCATGCGCTTAGCTAATAGGCAAAAGTAACTGTTAGCTACTTTTAGAAGAGGCAAAAGTAGGTGTTAGCTGAAAGAAGAGGTCATTAATAAGGGAAGCACTAAATACATTTATCTCTTTTGTCCACTGCCCCCACAACCCCGGCCCCCTGGCTGGTTCCCAGGCTGACATTGAAATCTCCTTAACCTAGCCTCCGAAGTACTGCCCATACAGGAGTGAGTGATATCCATGTCACTTCATGTTTTTAGTAACAACCTCACAAAGGCAAATTTAGTCTATTCGGGTCTACATGGCTGATAAAACCCGGGAGAGGGTTTATTTTTGTTTTTTAAATAAAACAAGCTGTGATGGATCAGCTCCTATCAGTGCGAAAGTCTTTTACTTCCCTCAACTAGAGAGGGAGGCAGAAAACAGACTAGGAGATGGATGAGCAGGAAGGCCAAAAAAGAGAGGTTGCTTGTTTGACAGTGACTGTGGACTGAAATAATGATTGGGGACCTGGGAGGGTCCAGGGAGAATAATAATTTTAGTGAATTAACCCGGTTAATTAATGGGTGATCTTCGGTGTGAATTTCTATTTAAGAATAAGAGCCAGTTCTGTGACTTCTATCATTCTTTCAAGGTGGGAAAAAGACTGCTGTTGGACTATGATTTGGACTCCAGCAAATTGGTCTGTGATTTATGGAGCACTCTGAAAGAAAAAAAAAAAAACAGATACTTTGAGTCCAAGAACAGTGATTGTTGGAGAACCTTCCTGGAATAAGCACACGGAAACAACTGAGAGTGGAAGAGAGATGTCAAAGGTGGACCGAAGCCAAGACAGCTCCTGAAAGTCTTTGTAATTTCATTTTATACTTTAAAACCATAAGGTAGGGTGGACAAGCTAGTGTTTAAGTGCTGGCATCAGTCAGCAGGCTGGGAAGGGCACTGGGCCACTGCCTCACCTGGCTCTTTAGGCCTTTCTGGTTCAGGTAGCAAGTGAAGCTGGGCTCTGCAAACAGAGTGCAAGCAACACTTTAGTAAACAACTAAGGAAATCAATAAATTGACACCAAATAATTGTTTTGGTAAAGCTAGTTTTACTTCACTATATTCTGGGAAATGGACTGGTCACTCACTGTGTCTTTGATAACATATATCTTGTTAGTGACTCTCCTTTCTTTCCTTTGTCCTTCCATGTTTTTCTATTTCCTTCCACCATCTCCTCCTTACTCCCATCCTCCTTCCTTCTGTTGCACTGAAGAGTTCAGAGTGGCTATTGGCATGGTTTGTGAAGAATTACCCCTAAGAGTACTACTCCAGGTGTTTGTGTTCTGGCTAGAGTTTCAGCTGGCTTTAAACCACAGAGTCATCAACGTGGAGGAGGAAGGGAGAGAAGGTCAAAGGCAGCAATAGAGTCTAAGCTGGAGCCAACAGACTCTGTTCTATTTTCTTAATCGATTGTCTTCTAGACAGCATCTTGACACACAGCTCAAGATGGACTTGATTTCTCTGCCCCTTGCTATTTCTTTCCCTCTCCACTTCTCCTCCCATTTTCCCAGGCAGGCTTCACATCCAATACACAACCAAGGATGATCTCAACCCCTCCACCCTTTAAAATGTATTAATCATTTCACTTGTTTATATTTCAAGTGTTATCCCCCTCCTGCTCTCCCCTCCCTGAGGTCCAACTTTTGCCCCTCCCCACACAGCAACTCCCACCTAATCCCTCTAGTATCCCCCTTCTCTGGGGTATCAAGCCTCAATAGGACCAAGTGCCACCCCTCCCACTGACGCCAGACAAGGTAGTTCTCTGCTACATAAGTATTTTTAGTCATGAACCCACCCATGTATACTCCTTTAGTTGGTAGATTACTCCCTGGGAGCTCTGAGGGGTCTGGTTAATTGATACTGTTGTTCGTCCTGTGGTGTTGCCATCCCCTTCAGCTCCTTCAGCCCTTCTCCTAATTTTTCCATTGGGGTCCCCACACTCAGTCCAATAGTTACTGTGAGTTTCTCCATCTGTCTTAGTCAGTTGCTGACAGAGGCTCTCAGAGGATACACAGACATACAAGGCTCCTGTCTGTAAGCAGATCTTGGCATCAGCAGTAGTGTTGGGGTTTTGTGTCTGTGGGTAGAATACAGTGCTATAGTCTCTGGATGGCCTTTCCTTCAGTCTCTGCTCCATTTTTGTCCCTAAATTTCCTTTAGACAGAGACAATTTTCGTATTTTTTTTAAATGGGTGGGTGTCCCCATCCCTCAACTGAGTCCCATGTCCATCTACTGGATGTAGTCCCTTCAGGCTCCATCTCCCCTGTATTTCAGCTGTTGTTATGCCATTGAGTTCTGGGAACCTCTTGAATTCCTGGCATCTGGAAATTTCTAGTGCATCTCCTAGTTCCCCAAACCCCGCTGCTACTTATTCCTATTCATTCTCCTGGCCCTCTAGATGTCTCTCCTGTCTCTTCCCATACCTGACCCTGTCCTTCCTTCTTTCTTCCCCTCCCTTTCTCTCTCCCACCCTGATACCCCCTTCCTCTGCCTGCCATGATTATTTTGTTACCTCTTCTAAGTAGGTTTGAATAACGGACACTTTGGTCTCCCTTCTTGTAAAACTTCATTTTACTTTTAGTTGTCACATGGGTATTCTGAGCTTTTGGGCTAAAATCCACTTATCGGTGAGTACATACCATGCAAGGCCTTTTGGATTTGGGTTACCTCACTCAAGAAAATATTTTCTAGTTCCATCCATGTGCCTACAACGTTTATGATGCCATCATTTTTTAATATCTGAGTAGTATTCCATTGTGTAAATGTACCACAGTTTCTGTAACAATTCTTCCATAGAGGGACATCTGGGTTTTTTCCAGCTCATGGTTATTAAAAATTAGGGTTCAGTGAACACATTGGTGCACGTATCTTTGTTCTGTGATGGAGCATCTTTAGAGTATATGACAACACACTGGAGCATGTGAAACCACAGTGGAGCATTGTGACACCACAGTGGAGGAGTGTGACAAGAGAGTAGAGCAGTGCAACATCAGAGTGAAACGTGAAAAATTAACCACTGTGACCACTGTGAGAGCACAGTGGACCACTGTGGCATCAGAGTGGAGCATTGGACATGACAGTTGAGCACTGTGACACGACAGTGCAGCAGTGTGACAGTGAGGGGAGCACACTTACATCACCGTGGAGAACTGTGTCAGAAAGGTGGAACACTGTGACACAATAGTGTAGCAGTGTGACACCACAGTGGAGCACTGTGACAACACAGAGCAGCACGGTGACAGTAGAGTGGAGCACTGTGACATGACAGTGGAGCACTGTGATACCACAGTAGAGTACTGATAAACCACAGTGAGCACTGTGACAAAACAGTGGACCACTGTGATACCACAGTGCAGCACTGTCTCCCCACAGTGATCCACAATGAAACTACAGTCGAGAACTCTGACAACACAGTGGAGCATGTGACACCACAGTGGAGCATTGTGACACCAGAGAGGAGAACTCTGATACCACAGTGGCATACTGTGACACCAAAGTGGAGCATTGTGACAACGAAGTGGAGCACTGTGACACCACAGTGGAGCACTGTGAGATCACATTAGAGCAGGGTGACAACAGCGTAGGGAATTGGGACATCACAGTGGAGCATTGTAAAACCACAGTTGAGCACAGTGACAGAGGAAACCCTAAAAAACGTGAAACATAAAAAATAACACTGTAGGAACTGAAATATGGAAAGAAAAAGTGAAAATCATCAAATATGAGAAAATCACACTGTAGACCTTGAATATGGCGATAAACCCTGAAAAACGTCGAAAATTAAAAACTCACAATGTAGGACCTGGAATATTGTGAGAAACCCTGAAAAACAGGGGAAATTTAAAAACTTACACTCTACGACCAGGTATATGGCGACAAATACTGAAAAATGTGAAAAATGATAAACTCAAATGGTAGGAATAGAAATATGACGAGAAATCCTGAAAAACGTGGAAATTTAAAAACAAACACTGTAGGACCTGGAATATGGCAAGAAACACTGAAAAAAAAAAACGTGGAAAAGGAGAAACTCACGCTGTAGGAACTGGAATATGGGAAGAAACCCGGAAAAAGGTGGAAAATGAGACAACCACACTGTAGGACCTGGAATGTGTTTAGAAACCCAGAAAGAGGGGAATATGAAAAAAACAAAATGCAGTTCCTGGAATATCGCAAGAAACCCTGAAAAACGTGAAAAATTAAAAACTTACCCTGTAGGACCTGGAATATGGCAAGAAAACGGAAATTCATTGAAAATGAGAAAATCACACTGTAGGACCTGGAATATGGAGAGAAACCTTGAAAAACGTAGAAATTAAAAAATCACACTGTAGGACCTGGAATATGGCGAGAAAACCTGAAGAACGTGGAAAATAAAAATATAACAGTGTAGGACCAGGGACATGGCAAGAAATTATGGTGGCTCACAACCATCCGTAACGAAATCTGGCTCCCCCTTCTGGAGTGTCTGAGGACAGCTACAGTGTACTTACATATAATAAATAAATAAATCTTTAAAAAAAAAAGAAAATTAGAAAATAACACTGCAGGACCTGGTATAAGGCTAGAAACACTGAAAAATGAGAAACTCAAACTATAGGACTTGGAATATGTTGAGAAACCTTGACAAACATGGAAAATTGAAAACTTACACTATAGGACTGGGAATATGGCAAGAAATCCTGAAAATCATGAACAATGAGAAAATCAAACTGTAGAAGCTGGAATATGGCAAGAAACCCTGAAAAACGTGGAAAATTAAAAACTCACACTGTAGGTCCTGGAATATGGCGAGAAACTCTAAAAAACATGGAAAATAGAAATTAAAACTGTAGGAACTGGGATATGGTGATAAACTCTGAAAAATGTGGAAAATTAAAAATTAAACCTGTAGGACATGGAATATGGCGAGAAACCCTGAAAAACGTGGAAAATCAGAAAATGACACTGTAGGACATGGAATATAGTAAGAAAACCTTTAAAAAGTGGAAAATAAAAAAAAAACTAACAGTGTAGGACCTAAAATATGACAAGAAAACTTCAAAATCCTGAAAAATGAGAAAATCAAACTGTAGGACTTGGAATATGGCAGGAAAACCTGAAAAAATTGAAAATAAAAAACTCACACCCAATAACCTGCAAAGTATGAAAAATGAGAAAATCACACTGTAGGACCTGGAATATGGAGAGAAACACTTAAAGACTTGGAAAATTAGAAACCCAAACTGTAGGATCTGGAATATGCTGAGAAACTCTGAAAAACGTGGAAAATTAAAAACTCACACGGTTGGATCTGGAATATGTTGAGAAAACCTTAAAAAGGTGGCAAATAAGAAACTCACTCTGTAGGACTTGGAATATGGCAAGAAACCCAGAAAAAGGTGGAAAATGAGAAAATAACACTGCAGGAACTTGTATAAGGCTAGAAACACCGAAAAATGAGTAACTCAAACTATAGGACTTGGAATATGTCGAGAAACCTTGACAAACATGGGAAATTGAAAACTTATACTATAGGACTGGGAATATGGCAAGAAAACCTGAAAAATCACAGAAAATGAGAAAATCACACTTTAGAATCTGGAATATGGCAAGAAACCCTGAAACACGTGGAAAATTAAAAACTCACACTCTAGGACCTGGAATATGGTGAGAAGAACTGAAAAATGTGAAAAATGAGAAACTCAAACTATGAGAACTGGAATATGGAAAGAAAACCTTAAATTGTGGAAAATGAGAGAATCACACTGTAGGACCTGGAATATGGTGAGAAATCCTGAAAAACGTGGAAAATTAAAAACTCACACTCAAGGACCTGGAATATGGCAAGATTCCCTATAAAACGTGGAAAAGGAGAAACTCAAACTGGAGGACCTGGAATGTGGCAAGAAACCCTGAAAGAGGTGGAAAATGACAAAATCAAACTGCAGGACTTGGAATATGGCGAGAAACCCAGAAAGAGGTGGAAAATGACAAAATCACACTGCAGGACTTAGAATATGGGAGAAAACCTGAAAAAATCGGATAATTAAAAAACCTAAAAATAATGAAAAATGAGAAAATCAAACTGCAGTACCTAGAATATGGCAAGAACCCCTGAACAATGTGAACAATAAGAAACTCAAATGGTAGGATATGGAATATGGCAAGAAACACAGAAAACCGTGGAAAATTAAAAACTCACACTGAAGGACCTGGGATATGGCGAGAAAACCTGAAAATCATGAAAAATGAAAAAATCTCACTGTAGGACCTAGAATATTGCAAGAAACACTAAAAAACGTGGAAAATAAGAAATTCAAACTGCAGGACCTAGAATATGGCAAGAAACCCTGGAAAACGTGGAAAATTAAAAACTAACATTGTAGGAACAGGAATATGGAGAGAAAACCTGAAAAACGTGGAAAATGAGAAACTCACATTGTAGGACATGGTGTATGGCAAGAAAACCTGAAAAAGTTGGACAATTAAAAACTCACACTCTAGGATCTGGAATATCGAAAGAAAAACTGAAAATCATGAAAAATGAGAAAATCACACTGTAGGATATGGAATATGGCAAGAAACAATGAAAAACATGGAAAATGAGAAATTCAAACTGCAGAACCTGGAATATGCTGAAAAGACTTGAAAAACGTGGAAAATGAGGAACTCAAACTGCAGGACCTATAATATGGCAAAAACTCTGAAAAACGTTCAAAATGAGAAATTCACACTATAAGACCTGGAATATGAAAAGAAACCCTGAAAAACATGGAAAATAAAAAACTCACACTGTAGGATCTGGAATATGGGAAGAAAACTGAAAATCATGAAAAATGAGAAAATCATACTGTAGGATCTGGAATATGAAGAAAACCAAGAAAAACGTGGAAAATTAAAAACTCATCTGTAGGACATGGAATATGGCAAGAAACCCTGAAAAAGTTGGAAATTTAAAAACTCACACTCTAGGACTTGGAATATGACAAGAAACTCTGAAAAATGTGGAAAATTAAAATCAAACAGTGAAAGACCTGGAATATGGCGAGAAACCCTGAAAAACGTGGAAAATGAGAAACTCACACTCTAGGACCTGGAAAATGGAGAGAAACCCAGAAAAATTTGGAAAATGAGAAAATCACACTGATGGCCTGGAATGTGTCTAGAAACCCAGAAAGAGGGGAAAAAATGAAAAATCATACTGAAGTACCTAGAATATCGGGAGAAACCCGAAAAATATGGAAAATTAAAAACTTACCCTGTAGGACCAGGAATAGGGCAAGAAAACCTGAAAATCGTTGAAAAGGAAAAATCACACTGTAGGACCTGGAATATGGCGAGTAACTATAAAAACGTGGATAATTAAAAAATCACACGGAAGGCCTGGAATATGGCAAGAAATCCTGAAAAATGTGGAAAATGAGAAAAATCACACTGTAGGACCTGAAATATGGTGAGAAAACTTGAATAAGTCGAAAAATGAGAAAATCACACTGTAGAACCTGGAAAATGTTGAGAAACCCTGAAGAAGTCGAAAAATCAGAAAATCATATCTAGTACCTGGAATATATTGAGAAACCCTGTATAGTCGAATAATGAGAAAATCACACTGTAGGACCTGGAATCTGGTGAGAAACCCTGAAAAACTCGAAAAATTAGAAAATCACACTGTAGGACCTGGAATCTGGTGAGAAACCCTGAAAACGTCAAAAAATGAGAAAATCGTACTGTAGTACCTAGAATATGGCGATTAACCAAGAAAAATGTCGAAAATTAAAAACTCACACTGAAGGACCTGGAATATGGCAAGAAACAGTGAAAATCTTGGAAAATTAAAAACTCACACTGAAGGACCTGGAATAGGGTGAGAAATCCTGAAAAATAGGGAAAATGAGAAAAGAAAACTGTAGGACTTGGAATAGGGTGAGAAACCCTGTATAGTCGAATAATGGGAAAATCACACTGTAGTACCTGGAATATGGCGAGAAACCCTGAAAAACATGGATAATTAAAAACTCACATTGAAGAACTGGAATATGGCGAGAAATCCTGAAAAATGTGGAAAATGAGAAAATCACACTGTAGGACCTGGAATATAGTGATAAACCTTGAAAAAGTGGAAAAATGAGAAAATCACACTGTAGGACCTGAAATATGGTGACAAACCATGAAAGGATCGAAAAAAGAGAAAATCATACTGTAAAACCTAGAATATGGTGATATAAACACTGAAAAATCTCGATTATGGCGAGAAACCATGAAAAAAGTGGAAAATTAAAAATTCACACTGTATTACCCATAATATGGCGAGAAATACTGAAAAAAACGTGGAAACTTAAAAATTCACAATGAAGGACCTGGAATACGCCAAGAAAACCTGAAAAAGGTGGAAATGAGAAAATCACACTGTAAGACCCAGATTATGACGAAAAAACCTGAAAAACATGGAAAATTAAAAATTCACACTGAGGGACCCCTAATATGGCGAGAAAAGCCAAAAAAAGTAGAAAATTAAAAATTCTCACTGAAGGACCAGGAATATGGCAAGAAAACCTGAAAAACGTTGAAAATGAGAATAATCACACTGTAGACCCCAGATTACGAAAACACTTGAAAAAATTCGAAAATGAGAAAATCACACTGTAGGACCCAGAATATGCCGAGAAACCCTGAAAAACGTGAAAATTAAAAATTCACACTGTCAGAAAGAGAATATAGGAGAAAACATGAAAACAGAGGAAAATAAAAAAATTCACACTGTATTACCCAGAATATGGTGAGAAATACTGAAAAACGTGGAAAATTAAAAATTCTCACTAAAGGACCCGGAAGATGGCGAGAAAACCTGAAAAAGGTTGAAAATGAGAATAATCACACTGTAGAACCCAGATTACGAAAAAACTTGAAAAAATACGAAAATGAGAAAATCACACTGTAGGACCCAAAATTACGAAAAAACTTGAAAAACGTGGAAAATGAGAAAATCACACTGCAGGACCCAGAATATGCCGAGAAACCCTGAAAAACGTGAAAATTAAAAATTCACACTGTCAGACAGAGAATATAGGAGAAAACATGAAAACAGAGGAAAATTAAAAATTCACACTGTATTACCCAAAATATCGCGAGAAATACAGAAAAACGTGGAAACTTAAAAATTCAAACTGAAGGACCTGGAATATGGCAAGAAAACCTGAAAAACGTGGAAATGAGAAAATCACACTGTAGGACCCAGAATATGGTGAGAAATACTGAAATTCGTGGAAAAATTAAAAATTCACACTGAAGGACCTGGAAATGGCAAGAAAACCTGAAAAACATGGAAATGAGAAAATCACACGGTAGGACCCTGAATATGACGAAAAAACCTGAAAAACTTGGAAAATTATAAATTCACAGTAAAGGACCCGGAATATGGCGAGAAATCCTGAAAAATGTGGAAAATGAGAAAATCACACCATAGGACCTAGAATATGGTGATAAGCCTTGAAAAAGTCCAAAAATGAGAAAATCACACTGTAGGACCTGAAATATGGTGACAAACCATGAAAGGATGGAAAATTAGAAAATCATACTGTAATACCTAGAATATGGGGATAAAAACACTAAAAAATTCTTGATTATGGCGAGAAATCATGAAAAAAGTGGAAAATTAAAAATTCACATTGTATTACCCATAATATGGTGAGAAATACTGAAAAACGTGGAAACTTAAAAATTCACAATGAAGGACCTGGAATACGGCAAGAAAACCTGAAAAAGTTGGAAATGAGAAAATCACACTGTAAGACCCAGATTATGACGAAAAAACCTGAAAAACATGGAAAATTAAAAATTCACACTGAAGGACCCCGAATATGGCGAGAAAACCTGAAAAACGAGGAAAATTAAAAACTCACACTGAAGGACCCAGAATATGGCGAGAAAACCTGAAAAAGGTTGAAAATGAGAATATTCACACTGTAGAACCCAGATTACAAAAAAACTTGAAAAAATTCGAAAATGAGAAAATCACACTGTAGGACCCAAAATTACGAAAAAACGTGAAAAACGTGGAAAATGAGAAAATCACACTGCAGGACCCAGAATATGCCCGAGAAACCCTGAAAAACGTGAAAATTAAAAATTCACACTGTCAGACAGAGAATATAGGAGAAAACATGAAAACAGAGGAAAATTAAAATTCACACTGTATTACCCAAAATATCGCGAGAAACACAGAAAAACGTGGAAACTTAAAAATTCAAACTGAAGGACCTGGAATATGGCAAGAAAACCTGAAAAACGTGGAAATGAGAAAATCACACTGTAGGACCCAGAATATGGTGAGAAATACTGAAATTCATGAAAAATTAAAAATTCACACTGAAGGACCTGGAAAATGGCAAGAAAACCTGAAAAAGGTTGAAAATGAGAATAATCACACTGTAGAACCCAGATTATGAAAAAACTTGAAAAACTTCGAAAATGAGAAAATCACACTATAGGACCCAGAATATGCGGAGGAACTCTGAAAACGTGGAAAATTAAAAGTTCACAGTGAAGGACCCAGAATATGGCTAGAAAACCCGAAAAACAAGGAAAATTAAAACCTCACACTGAAGGACCCAGAATATGGCAAGAAAAAAGGATAAAAGTAAAAAATTAAAAATTCACACTGAAGGACCCGAATATGGCGACAAAACCTAAAAAGTTTGAAAATGAGAATAATCACACTGTAGGACCCAGAAATACGAAAAAACTAGAAAAACGTGGAAAATGAGAAATTCACACTGCAGGACCCAGAATTTTCGGAGAAACCCTGAAAAACGTGAAAATTAAAAATTCAAACTGTCAGATCCAGATTAT